>NW_024470568.1:0-215898 GCF_017639515.1 Carcharodon carcharias | reverse complement strand
GCGGGACAGTCAGCAGCACCTAGAGGAGAGTGTGAGAGGAGGACCCTGGGACAGTCAGCAGCTCCTAGAGGAGAGTGAGAGAGGAGGACCCTGGGACAGTCAGCAGCACCTAGAGGAGAGTGTGAGAGGAGGACCCTGGGACAGTCAGCAGCATCTAGAGGAGAGTGTGAGAGGAGGACCCTGGGACAGACAGTCAGCAGCACCTAGAGGAGAGTGTGAGTGGAGGACCCTGGGACAGACAGTCAGCAGCACCTAGAGGAGAGAGTGAGAGGAGGGCCCTGGGACAGTCAGCAGCACCTAGAGGAGAGTGTGAGAGGAGGACCCTGGGACAGTCAGCAGCACCGAGAGGAGAGTGTGAGAGGAGGGACCTGCGACAGACAGTCAGCAGCACCTAGAGGAGAGTATGAGAGGAGGATCCTGGGACAGTCAGCAGCATCTAGAGGAGAGTGTGAGAGGAGGACCCTGGGACAGTCAGCAGCACCTAGAGGAGAGTGTGAGAGGAGGACCCTGGGACAGACAGTCAGCAGCACCTAGAGGAGAGTGTGAGAGGAGGATCCTGGGACAGTCAGCAGCACCTAGAGGAGAGTGTGAGAGGAGGACCCTGGGACAGACAGTCAGCAGCACCTAGAGGAGAGTGTGAGAGGAGGACCCTGGGACAGTCAGCAGCATCTAGAGGAGAGAGCGAGAGGAGGACCCTGGAACAGGCAGTTAGCAGCATCTAGAGGAGAGGGTGAGAGGAGGACCCTGGGACAGACAGTCAGCAGCACCTAGAGGAGAGTGTGAGAGGAGGACCCTGGGACAGACAGTCAGCAGCACCTAGAGGAGAGTGTGAGAGCAGGACCCTGGGACAGTCAGCAGCACCTAGAGGAGAGTGTGAGAGGAGGACCCTGGGACAGGCAGTCAGCAGCACCTAGAGGAGAGTGTGAGAGGAGGACCCTGGGACAGTCAGCAGCACCTAGAGGAGAGTGTGAGAGGAGGACCCTGGGACAGACAGTCAGCAGCACCTAGAGGAGAGTGTGAGAGGAGGACCCTGGGACAGTCAGCAGCACCTAGAGGAGAGTGTGAGAGGAGGACCCTGGGACAGTCAGCAGCACCTAGAGGAGAGTGTGAGAGGAGGACCCTGGGACAGTCAGCAGCACCTAGAGGAGAGTGAGAGAGGAGGACCCTGGGACAGTCAGCAGCACCTAGAGGAGAGTGTGAGAGGAGGACCCTGGGACAGACAGTCAGCAGCACCTAGAGGAGAGTGTGAGAGGAGGACCCTGGGACAGTCAGCAGCACCTAGAGGAGAGTGTGAGAGGAGGACCCTGGGACAGACAGTCAGCAGCACCTAGAGGAGAGTGTGAGAGGAGGACCCTGGGACAGTCAGCAGCACCTAGAGGAGAGAGTGAGAGGAGGACCCTGGGACAGTCAGCAGCACCTAGAGGAGAGTGTGAGAGGAGGACCCTGGGACAGTCAGCAGCACCTAGAGGAGAGTGTGAGAGGAGGACCCTGGGACAGACAGTCAGCAGCACCTAGAGGAGAGTGTGAGAGGAGGACCCTGGGACAGTCAGCAGCACCTAGAGGAGAGTGTGAGAGGAGGACCCTGGGACAGACAGTCAGCAGCACCTAGAGGAGAGTGTGAGAGGAGGACCCTGGGACAGTCAGCAGCACCTAGAGGAGAGTGAGAGAGGAGGACCCTGGGACAGTCAGCAGCACCTAGAGGAGAGTGTGAGAGGAGGACCCTGGGACAGTCAGCAGCACCTAGAGGAGAGTGTGAGAGGAGGACCCTGGGACAGTCAGCAGCACCTAGAGGAGAGTGTGAGAGGAGGACCCTGGGACAGACAGTCAGCAGCACCTAGAGGAGAGTGTGAGAGGAGGACCCTGGGACAGTCAGCAGCACCTAGAGGAGAGTGTGAGAGGAGGACCCTGGGACAGTCAGCAGCACCTAGAGGAGAGTGTGAGAGGAGGACCCTGGGACAGACAGTCAGCAGCACCTAGAGGAGAGAGTTTGAGAGGAGGACCCTGGGACAGACAGTCAGCAGCACCTAGAAGAGAGTGTGAGAGGAGGACCACAGGAAAGGCAGTCAGCAGCACCTAGAGGAGAGTGTGAGAGGAGGACCCTGGGACAGACAGTCAGCAGCACCTAGAGGAGAGTGTGAGAGGAGGACCCTGGGACAGACAGTCAGCAGCACCTAGAGGAGAGTGTGAGAGGAGGACCCTGGGACAGTCAGCAGCACCTAGAGGAGAGTGTGAGAGGAGGACCCTGGGACAGTCAGCAGCACCTAGAGGAGAGTGTGAGAGGAGGACCCTGGGACAGTCAGCAGCACCTAGAGGAGAGTGAGAGAGGAGGACCCTGGGACAGTCAGCAGCACCTAGAGGAGAGTGTGAGAGGAGGACCCTGGGACAGTCAGCAGCACCTAGAGGAGAGTGTGAGAGGAGGACCGTGGGACAGTCAGCAGCACCTAGAGGAGAGTGTGAGAGGAGGGCCCTGCGACAGACAGTCAGCAGCACCAGGAGGAGAGTGAGAGAGGAGGACCCTGGGACAGACAGTCAGCAGCACCCTTTGGAGAGAGCGAGAGGAGGACCCTGGAACAGGCAGTCAGCAGCATCTAGAGGAGAGTGTGAGAGGAGGACCCTGGGACAGACGGTCAGCAGCACCTAGAGGAGAGTGTGAGAGGAGGACCCTGGGACAGACAGTCAGCAGCACCTAGAGGAGAGTGTGAGAGCAGGACCCTGGGACAGTCAGCAGCACCTGGAGGAGAGTGTGAGAGGAGGACCCTGGGACAGGCAGTCAGCAGCACCTAGAGGAAAGTGTGAGAGGAGGACCCTGGGACAGTCAGCAGCACCTAGAGGAGAGTGAGAGAGGAGGACCCTGGGACAGTCAGCAGCACCTAGAGGAGAGTGTGAGAGGAGGACCCTGGGACAGACAGTCAGCAGCACCTAGAGGAGAGTGTGAGAGGAGGACCCTGGGACAGTCAGCAGCATTTAGAGGAGAGTGTGAGAGGAGGACCCTGGGACAGACAGTCAGCAGCACCTAGAGGAGAGTGTGAGAGGAGGTCCCTGGGACAGACAGTCAGCAGAACCTAGAGGAGTGAGTGAGAGTAGGGCCCTGGGACAGTCAGCAGCACCTAGAGGAGTGTGTGAGAGGAGGGCCCTGCGACAGACAGTCAGCAGCACCTGGAGGAGAGTGAGAGAGGAGGACCCTGGGACAGACAGTCAGCAGTACCTAGTGGAGAGAGCGAGAGGAGGACCCTGGAACAGGCAGTCAGCAGCATCTAGAGGAGAGGGTGAGAGGAGGACCCTGGGACAGACAGTCAGCAGCACCTAGAGGAGAGTGTGAGAGGAGGACCCTGGGACAGACAGTCAGCAGCACCTAGAGGAGAGTGTGAGAGGAGGACCCTGGGACAGTCAGAAGCACCTAGAGGAGAGGGTGAGAGGAGGACCCTGGGACAGACAGTCAGCAGCACCTAGAGGAGAGTGTGAGAGGAGGACCCTGGGACAGTCAGCAGCACCTAGAGGAGAGTGAGAGAGGAGGACCCTGGGACAGTCAGCAGCTCCTAGAGGAGAGTGAGAGAGGAGGACCCTGGGACAGTCAGCAGCACCTAGAGGAGAGTGTGAGAGGAGGACCCAGGGAAAGTCAGCAGCACCTAGAGGAGAGTGTGAGAGGAGGACCCTGGGACAGACAGTCAGCAGCACCTAGAGGAGAGTATGAGAGGAGGATCCTGGGACAGTCAGCAGCACCTCGAGGAGAGTGTGAGAGGAGGACACTGGGACAGTCAGCAGCACCTAGAGGAGAGTGTGAGAGGAGGACCCTGGGACAGGCAGTCAGCAGCATCTAGAGGAGAGGGTGAGAGGAGGACCCTGGGACAGACAGTCAGCAGCACCTAGAGGAGAGTGTGAGAGGAGGACCCTGGGACAGACAGTCAGCAGCAAATAGAGGAGAGTGTGAGAGGAGGACCCTGGGACAGTCAGCAGCACCTAGAGGAGAGTGTGAGAGGAGGACCCTGGGACAGACAGTCAGCAGCACCTAGAGGAGAGTGAGAGAGGAGGACCCTGGGACAGTCAGCAGCTCCTAGAGGAGAGTGAGAGAGGAGGACCCTGGGACAGTCAGCAGCACCTAGAGGAGAGTGTGAGAGGAGGACCCTGGGACAGTCAGCAGCACCTAGAGGAGAGTGTGAGAGGAGGACCCTGGGACAGACAGTCAGCAGCACCTAGAGGAGAGTATGAGAGGAGGATCCTGGGACAGTCAGCAGCACCTAGAGGAGAGTGTGAGAGGAGGACGCTGGGACAGTCAGCAGCACCTAGAGGAGAGTGTGAGAGGAGGACCCTGGGACAGTCAGCAGCATCTAGAGGAGAGTGTGAGAGGAGGACCCTGGGACAGACAGTCAGCAGCACCTAGAGGAGAGTGTGAGAGGAGGACCCTGGGACAGACAGTCAGCAGCACCCTTTGGAGAGAGCGAGAGGAGGACCCTGGAACAGGCAGTCAGCAGCATCTAGAGGAGAGTGTGAGAGGAGGACCCTGGGACAGACGGTCAGCAGCACCTAGAGGAGAGTGTGAGAGGAGGACCCTGGGACAGACAGTCAGCAGCACCTAGAGGAGAGTGTGAGAGCAGGACCCTGGGACAGTCAGCAGCACCTAGAGGAGAGTGTGAGAGGAGGACCCTGGGACAGGCAGTCAGCAGCACCTAGAGGAAAGTGTGAGAGGAGGACCCTGGGACAGAGAGTCAGCAGCACCTAGAGGAGAGTGTGAGAGGAGGACCCTGGGACAGACAGTCAGCAGCACCTAGAGGAGAGTGTGAGAGGAGGACCCTGGGACAGTCAGCAGCATTTAGAGGAGAGTGTGAGAGGAGGACCCTGGGACAGACAATCAGCAGCACCTAGAGGAGAGTGTGAGAGGAGGTCCCTGGGACAGACAGTCAGCAGAACCTAGAGGAGTGAGTGAGAGTAGGGCCCTGGGACAGTCAGCAGCACCTAGAGGAGTGTGTGAGAGGAGGGCCCTGCGACAGACAGTCAGCAGCACCTGGAGGAGAGTGAGAGAGGAGGACCCTGGGACAGACAGTCAGCAGCACCTAGTGGAGAGAGCGAGAGGAGGACCCTGGAACAGGCAGTCAGCAGCATCTAGAGGAGAGGGTGAGAGGAGGACCCTGGGACAGACAGTCAGCAGCACCTAGAGGAGAGTGTGAGAGGAGGACCCTGGGACAGACAGTCAGCAGCACCTAGAGGAGAGTATGAGAGGAGGACCCTGGGACAGTCAGAAGCACCTAGAGGAGAGGGTGAGAGGAGGACCCTGGGACAGACAGTCAGCAGCACCTAGAGGAGAGTGTGAGAGGAGGACCCTGGGACAGTCAGCAGCACCTAGAGGAGAGTGAGAGAGGAGGACCCTGGGACAGTCAGCAGCTCCTAGAGGAGAGTGAGAGAGGAGGACCCTGGGAGAGTCAGCAGCACCTAGAGGAGAGTGTGAGAGGAGGACCCAGGGAAAGTCAGCAGCACCTAGAGGAGAGTGTGAGAGGAGGACCCTGGGACAGACAGTCAGCAGCACCTAGAGGAGAGTATGAGAGGAGGATCCTGGGACAGCCAGCAGCACCTCGAGGAGAGTGTGAGAGTAGGACGCTGGGACAGTCAGCAGCACCTAGAGGAGAGTGTGAGAGGAGGACCCTGGGACAGGCAGTCAGCAGCATCTAGAGGAGAGGGTGAGAGGAGGACCCTGGGACAGACAGTCAGCAGCACCTAGAGGAGAGTGTGAGAGGAGGACCCTGGGACAGACAGTCAGCAGCACCTAGAGGAGAGTGTGAGAGGAGGACCCTGGGACAGTCAGCAGCACCTAGAGGAGAGTGTGAGAGGAGGACCCTGGGACAGACAGTCAGCAGCACCTAGAGGAGAGTGAGAGAGGAGGACCCTGGGACAGTCAGCAGCTCCTAGAGGAGAGTGAGAGAGGAGGACCCTGGGACAGTCAGCAGCACCTAGAGGAGAGTGTGAGAGGAGGACCCTGGGACAGTCAGCAGCACCTAGAGGAGAGTGTGAGAGGAGGACCCTGGGACAGACAGTCAGCAGCACCTAGAGGAGAGTATGAGAGGAGGATCCTGGGACAGTCAGCAGCACCTAGAGGAGAGTGTGAGAGGAGGACGCTGGGACAGTCAGCAGCACCTAGAGGAGAGTGTGAGAGGAGGACCCTGGGACAGTCAGCAGCTCCTAGAGGAGAGTGAGAGAGGAGGACCCTGGGACAGTCAGCAGCACCTAGAGGAGAGTGAGAGGAGGACCCTGGGACAGTCAGCAGCACCTAGAGGAGAGTGTGAGAGGAGGACCCTGGGACAGACAGTCAGCAGCACCTAGAGGAGAGTGTGAGTGGAGGACCCTGGGACAGACAGTCAGCAGCACCTAGAGGAGAGAGTGAGAGGAGGGCCCTGGGACCGTCAGCAGCACCTAGAGGAGAGTGTGAGAGGAGGACCCTGGGACAGTCAGCAGCACCTAGAGGAGAGTGTGAGAGGAGGGTCCTGGGACAGACAGTCAGCAGCACCTAGAGGAGAGTATGAGAGGAGGATCCTGGGACAGTCAGCAGCACCTAGAGGAGAGTGTGAGAGTAGGAACCTGGGACAGTCAGCAGCACCTAGAGGAGAGTTTGAGAGGAGGACCCTGGGACAGACAGTCAGCAGCACCTAGAGGAGAGTATGAGAGGAGGATCCTGGGACAGTCAGCAGCACCTAGAGGAGAGTATGAGAGGAGGACGCTGGGACAGTCAGCAGCACCTAGAAAAGAGTGTGAGAGGAGGACCCTGGGACAGTCAGCTGCACCTAGAGGAGAGTGTGAGAGGAGGACCCTGGGACAGTCAGCAGCACCTAGAGGAGAGTGTGAGAGGAGGACCCTGGGACAGTCAGCAGCACCTAGAGGAGAGTGTGAGAGGAGGGCCCTGGGACAGTCAGCAGCACCTAGAGGAGAGTGTGAGAGGAGGGCCCTGGGACAGGCAGTCAGCAGCACCTAGAGGAGAGAGTGAGAGGAGGGCCCTGGGACAGTCAGCAGCACCTAGAGGAGAGAGTGAGAGGAGGACCCTGGGACAGACAGTCAGCAGCACCTAGAGGAGAGTGTGAGAGGAGGACCCTGGGACAGTCAGCAGCTCCTAGAGGAGAGTGAGTGAGGAGGACCCTGGGACAGTCAGCAGCACCTAGAGGAGAGTGTGAGAGGAGGACCCTGGGACAGTCAGCAGCTCCTAGTGGAGAGTGAGAGAGGAGGACCCTGGGACAGTCAGCAGCACCTAGAGGACAGTGTGAGAGGAGGACCCTGGGACAGACAGTCAGCAGCACCTAGAGGAGAGTGTGAGTGGAGGACCCTGGGACAGTCAGCAGCATCTAGAGGAGAGTGTGAGAGGAGGACCCTGGGACAGACAGTCAGCAGCACCTAGAGGAGAGTGTGAGAGGAGGACCCTGGGACAGTCAGCTGCACCTAGAGGAGAGTGTGAGAGGAGGGACCTGGGACAGACAGTCAGCAGCACCTAGAGGAGAGTATGAGTGGAGGACCCTGTGACAGTCAGCAGCTCCTAGAGGAGAGTGAGAGAGGAGGACCCTGGGACAGTCAGCAGCTCCTAGAGGAGAGTGTGAGAGGAGGACCCTGGGACAGTCAGCAGCTCCTAGAGGAGAGTGAGAGAGGAGGACCCTGGGACAGTCAGCAGCTCCTAGAGGAGAGTGTGAGAAGAGGACCCTGGGACAGTCAGCAGCTCCTAGAGGAGAGTGAGAGAGGAGGACCCTGGGACAGTCAGCAGCACCTAGAGGAGAGTGTTAGAGGAGGACCCTGGGACAGTCAGTCAGCAGCACCTAGAGGAGTGAGTGAGAGTTGGGCCCTGGGACAGTCAGCAGCACCTGGAGGAGAGTGTGAGAGGTGGACCCTGGGACAGTCAGCAGCACCTAGAGGAGAGTGTGAGAGCTGGACCCTGGGACAGACAGTCAGCAGCTCCTAGAGGAGAGTGAGAGAGGAGGACCCTGGGACAGTCAGCAGCTCCTAGAGGAGAGTGAGAGAGGAGGACCCTGGAACAGGCAGTCAGCAGCACCTAGAGGAGAGTGTGAGAGGAGGACCCTGGGACAGACAGTCAGCAGCACCTAGAGGAGAGTGTGAGAGGAGGACCCTGGGACAGTCAGAAGCACCTAGAGGAGAGTGTGAGAGGAGGACCCTGGGACAGTCAGCAGCACCTAGAGGAGAGTGTGAGAGGAGGACCCTGGGACAGACAGTCAGCAGCACCTAGAGGAGAGTGTGAGTGGAGGACCCTGGGACAGACAGTCAGCAGCTCCTAGAGGAGAGTGTGAGAGGAGGACCCTGGGACAGACAGTCAGCAGCACCTAGAGGAGAGTATGAGAGGAGGATCCTGGGACAGCCAGCAGCACCTCGAGGAGAGTGTGAGAGTAGGACGCTGGGACAGTCAGCAGCACCTAGAGGAGAGTGTGAGAGGAGGACCCTGGGACAGGCAGTCAGCAGCATCTAGAGGAGAGGGTGAGAGGAGGACCCTGGGACAGACAGTCAGCAGCACCTAGAGGAGAGTGTGAGAGGAGGACCCTGGGACAGACAGTCAGCAGCACCTAGAGGAGAGTGTGAGAGGAGGACCCTGGGACAGTCAGCAGCACCTAGAGGAGAGTGTGAGAGGAGGACCCTGGGACAGACAGTCAGCAGCACCTAGAGGAGAGTGAGAGAGGAGGACCCTGGGACAGTCAGCAGCTCCTAGAGGAGAGTGAGAGAGGAGGACCCTGGGACAGTCAGCAGCACCTAGAGGAGAGTGTGAGAGGAGGACCCTGGGACAGTCAGCAGCACCTAGAGGAGAGTGTGAGAGGAGGACCCTGGGACAGACAGTCAGCAGCACCTAGAGGAGAGTATGAGAGGAGGATCCTGGGACAGTCAGCAGCACCTAGAGGAGAGTGTGAGAGGAGGACGCTGGGACAGTCAGCAGCACCTAGAGGAGAGTGTGAGAGGAGGACCCTGGGACAGTCAGCAGCTCCTAGAGGAGAGTGAGAGAGGAGGACCCTGGGACAGTCAGCAGCACCTAGAGGAGAGTGAGAGGAGGACCCTGGGACAGTCAGCAGCATCTAGAGGAGAGTGTGAGAGGAGGACCCTGGGACAGACAGTCAGCAGCACCTAGAGGAGAGTGTGAGTGGAGGACCCTGGGACAGACAGTCAGCAGCACCTAGAGGAGAGAGTGAGAGGAGGGCCCTGGGACAGTCAGCAGCACCTAGAGGAGAGTGTGAGAGGAGGACCCTGGGACAGTCAGCAGCACCTAGAGGACAGTGTGAGAGGAGGGTCCTGGGACAGACAGTCAGCAGCACCTAGAGGAGAGTATGAGAGGAGGATCCTGGGACAGTCAGCAGCACCTAGAGGAGAGTGTGAGAGGAGGAACCTGGGACAGTCAGCAGCACCTAGAGGAGAGTTTGAGAGGAGGACCCTGGGACAGACAGTCAGCAGCACCTAGAGGAGAGTATGAGTGGAGGATCCTGGGACAGTCAGCAGCACCTAGAGGAGAGTATGAGAGGAGGACGCTGGGACAGTCAGCAGCACCTAGAGGAGAGTGTGAGAGGAGGACCCTGGGACAGTCAGCTGCACCTAGAGGAGAGTGTGAGAGGAGGACCCTGGGACAGTCAGCAGCACCTAGAGGAGAGTGTGAGAGGAGGACCCTGGGACAGTCAGCAGCACCTAGAGGAGAGTGTGAGAGGAGGGCCCTGGGACAGTCAGCAGCACCTAGAGGAGAGTGTGAGAGGAGGGCCCTGGGACAGGCAGTCAGCAGCACCTAGAGGAGAGAGTGAGAGGAGGGCCCTGGGACAGTCAGCAGCACCTAGAGGAGAGAGTGAGAGGAGGACCCTGGGACAGACAGTCAGCAGCACCTAGAGGAGAGTGAGTAAGGAGGACCCTGGGACAGTCAGCAGCTCCTAGAGGAGAGTGAGTGAGGAGGACCCTGGGACAGTCAGCAGCACCTAGAGGAGAGTGTGAGAGGAGGACCCTGGGACAGTCAGCAGCTCCTAGTGGAGAGTGAGAGAGGAGGACCCTGGGACAGTCAGCAGCACCTAGAGGACAGTGTGAGAGGAGGACCCTGGGACAGACAGTCAGCAGCACCTAGAGGAGAGTGTGAGTGGAGGACCCTGGGACAGTCAGCAGCATCTAGAGGAGAGTGTGAGAGGAGGACCCTGGGACAGACAGTCAGCAGCACCTAGAGGAGAGTGTGAGAGGAGGACCCTGGGACAGTCAGCTGCACCTAGAGGAGAGTGTGAGAGGAGGGACCTGGGACAGACAGTCAGCAGCACCTAGAGGAGAGTATGAGTGGAGGATCCTGGGACAGTCAGCAGCACCTAGAGGAGAGTGAGAGAGGAGGACCCTGGGACAGTCAGCAGCTCCTAGAGGAGAGTGTGAGAGGAGGACCCTGGGACAGTCAGCAGCTCCTAGAGGAGAGTGAGAGAGGAGGACCCTGGGACAGTCAGCAGCTCCTAGAGGAGAGTGTGAGAAGAGGACCCTGGGACAGTCAGCAGCTCCTAGAGGAGAGTGAGAGAGGAGGACCCTGGGACAGTCAGCAGCACCTAGAGGAGAGTGTTAGAGGAGGACCCTGGGACAGTCAGTCAGCAGCACCTAGAGGAGTGAGTGAGAGTTGGGCCCTGGGACAGTCAGCAGCACCTGGAGGAGAGTGTGAGAGGAGGACCCTGGGACAGTCAGCAGCACCTAGAGGAGAGTGTGAGAGCTGGACCCTGGGACAGACAGTCAGCAGCTCCTAGAGGAGAGTGAGAGAGGAGGACCCTGGGACAGTCAGCAGCTCCTAGAGGAGAGTGAGAGAGGAGGACCCTGGGACAGTCAGCAGCACCTAGAGGAGAGTGTGAGAGGAGGACCCTGGGACAGACAGCCAGCAGCACCTAGAGGAGAGTGTGAGAGGAGGACCCTGGGACAGTCAGAAGCACCTAGAGGAGAGTGTGAGAGGAGGACCCTGGGACAGTCAGCAGCACCTAGAGGAGAGTGTGAGAGGAGGACCCTGGGACAGACAGTCAGCAGCACCTAGAGGAGAGTGTGAGTGGAGGACCCTGGGACAGACAGTCAGCAGCTCCTAGAGGAGAGTGTGAGAAGAGGACCCTGGGACAGTCAGCAGCTCTTAGAGGAGAGTGAGAGAGGAGGACCCTGGGACAGTCAGCAGCTCCTAGAGGAGAGTGTGAGAAGAGGACCCTGGGACAGTCAGCAGCTCCTAGAGGAGAGTGAGAGAGGAGGACCCTGGGACAGTCAGCAGCACCTAGAGGAGAGTGTGAGAGGAGGACCCTGGGACAGTCAGTCAGCAGCACCTAGAGGAGAGTGTGAGAGGAGGATCCTGGGACAGGCAGTCAGCAGCACCTAGAGGAGTGAGTGAGAGTTGGGCCCTGGGACAGTCAGCAGCACCTAGAGGAGAGTGTGAGAGGAGGACCCTGGGACAGTCAGCAGCACCTAGATGAGAGTTTGAGAGCTGGACCCTGGGACAGACAGTCAGCTGCTCCTAGAGGAGAGTGAGAGAGGAGGACCCTGGGACAGTCAGCAGCACCTAGAGGAGAGTGAGAGAGGAGGACCCTGGGACAGTCAGCAGCACCTAGAGGAGAGTGTGAGAGGAGGACCCTGGGACAGTCAGCAGCTCCTGGAGGAGAGTGAGAGAGGAGGACCCTGGGACAGTCAGCAGCACCTAGAGGAGAGTGTGAGAGGAGGACCCTGGGACAGACAGTCAGCAGCACCTAGAGGAGAGTGTGAGAGGAGGACCCTGGGACAGTCAGCAGCATCTAGAGGAGAGTGTGAGAGGAGGACCCTGGGACAGACAGTCAGCAGCACCTAGAGGAGAGTGTGAGAGGAGGACCCTGGGACAGACAGTCAGCAGCACCTAGAGGAGTGAGTGAGAGAAGGGCCCTGGGACAGTCAGCAGCACCTAGAGGAGAGTGTGAGAGGAGGACCCTGGGACAGTCAGCAGCACCTAGAGGAGAGTGTGAGAGGAGGGCCCTGCGACAGACAGGCAGCAGCACCTGGATGAGAGTGAGAGAGGAGGACCCTGGGACAGACAGTCAGCAGCACCTAGTGGAGAGAGCGAGAGGAGGACCCTGGAACAGGCAGTCAGCAGCATCTAGAGGAGAGGGTGAGAGGAGGACCCTGGGACAGACAGTCAGCAGCACCTAGAGGAGAGTGTGAGAGGAGGACCCTGGGACAGACAGTCAGCAGCACCTAGAGGAGAGTGTGAGAGGAGGACCCTGGGACAGTCAGCAGCACCTAGTGGAGAGTGTGAGAGGAGGACCCTGGGACAGACAGTCAGCAGCACCTAGAGGAGAGTGTGAGAGGAGGAACCTGGGACAGTCAGCAGCACCTAGAGGAGAGTGAGAGAGGAGGACCCTGCGACAGTCATCAGCTCCTAGAGGAGAGTGAGAGAGGAGGACCCTGGGACAGTCAGCAGCACCTAGAGGAGAGTGTGAGAGGAGGACCCTGGGACAGTCAGCAGCACCTAGAGGAGAGTGTGAGAGGAGGACCCTGGGACAGACAGACAGCAGCACCTAGAGGAGAGTATGAGAGGAGGATCCTGGGACAGTCAGCAGCACCTAGAGGAGAGTGTGAGAGGAGGAACCTGGGACAGTCAGCAGCACCTAGAGGAGAGTTTGAGAGGAGGACCCTGGGACAGTCAGCAGCATCTAGAGGAGAGTGTGAGAGGAGGACCCTGGGACAGACAGACAGTCAGCAGCACCTAGAGGAGAGTGTGAGTGGAGGACCCTGGGACAGACAGTCAGCAGCACCTAGAGGAGAGAGTGAGAGGAGGGCCCTGGGACAGTCAGCAGCACCTAGAGGAGAGTGTGAGAGGAGGACCCTGGGACAGACAGTCAGCAGCACCTAGAGGAGAGTGTGAGTGGAGGACCCTGGGACAGACAGTCAGCAGCTCCTAGAGGAGAGTGTGAGAAGAGGACCCTGGGACAGTCAGCAGCTCTTAGAGGAGAGTGAGAGAGGAGGACCCTGGGACAGTCAGCAGCTCTTAGAGGAGAGTGAGAGAGGAGGACCCTGGGACAGTCAGCAGCACCTAGAGGAGAGTGTGAGAGGAGGACCCTGGGACAGTCAGTCAGCAGCACCTAGAGGAGAGTGTGAGAGGAGGATCCTGGGACAGGCAGTCAGCAGCACCTAGAGGAGTGAGTGAGAGTTGGGCCCTGGGACAGTCAGCAGCACCTAGAGGAGAGTGTGAGAGGAGGACCCTGGGACAGTCAGCAGCACCTAGATGAGAGTGTGAGAGCTTGACCCTGGGACAGACAGTCAGCTGCTCCTAGAGGAGAGTGAGAGAGGAGGACCCTGGGACAGTCAGCAGCACCTAGAGGAGAGTGAGAGAGGAGGACCCTGGGACAGTCAGCAGCACTTGGAGGAGAGTGTGAGAGGAGGACCCTGGGACAGTCAGCAGCTCCTGGAGGAGAGTGAGAGAGGAGGACCCTGGGACAGTCAGCAGCACCTAGAGGAGAGTGTGAGAGGAGGACCCTGGGACAGACAGTCAGCAGCACCTAGAGGAGAGTGTGAGAGGAGGACCCTGGGACAGTCAGCAGCATCTAGAGGAGAGTGTGAGAGGAGGACCCTGGGACAGACAGTCAGCAGCACCTAGAGGACAGTGTGAGAGGAGGACCCTGGGACAGACAGTCAGCAGCACCTAGAGGAGTGAGTGAGAGAAGGGCCCTGGGACATTCAGCAGCACCTAGAGGAGAGTGTGAGAGGAGGACCCTGGGACAGTCAGCAGCACCTAGAGGAGAGTGTGAGAGGAGGGCCCTGCGACAGACAGGCAGCAGCACCTGGAGGAGAGTGAGAGAGGAGGAACCTGGGACAGACAGTCAGCAGCACCTAGTGGAGAGAGCGAGAGGAGGACCCTGGAACAGGCAGTCAGCAGCATCTAGAGGAGAGGGTGAGAGGAGGACCCTGGGACAGACAGTCAGCAGCACCTAGAGGAGAGTGTGAGAGGAGGACCCTGGGACAGACAGTCAGCAGCACCTAGAGGAGAGTGTGAGAGGAGGACCCTGGGACAGTCAGCAGCACCTAGTGGAGAGTGTGAGAGGAGGACCCTGGGACAGACAGTCAGCAGCACCTAGAGGAGAGTGTGAGAGGAGGAACCTGGGACAGTCAGCAGCACCTAGAGGAGAGTGAGAGAGGAGGACCCTGGGACAGTCAGCAGCTCCTAGAGGAGAGTGAGAGAGGAGGACCCTGGGACAGTCAGCAGCACCTAGAGGAGAGTGTGAGAGGAGGACCCTGGGACAGTCAGCAGCACCTAGAGGAGAGTGTGAGAGGAGGACCCTGGGACAGACAGTCAGCAGCACCTAGAGGAGAGTATGAGAGGAGGATCCTGGGACAGTCAGCAGCACCTAGAGGAGAGTGTGAGAGGAGGAACCTGGGACAGTCAGCAGCACCTAGAGGAGAGTTTGAGAGGAGGACCCTGGGACAGTCAGCAGCATCTAGAGGAGAGTGTGAGAGGAGGACCCTGGGACAGACAGTCAGCAGCACCTAGAGGAGAGTGTGAGTGGAGGACCCTGGGACAGACAGTCAGCAGCACCTAGAGGAGAGAGTGAGAGGAGGGCCCTGGGACAGTCAGCAGCACCTAGAGGAGAGTGTGAGAGGAGGACCCTGGGACAGTCAGCAGCACCTAGAGGACAGTGTGAGAGGAGGGACCTGGGACAGACAGTCAGCAGCACCTAGAGGAGAGTATGAGAGGAGGATCCTGGGACAGTCAGCAGCACCTAGAGGAGAGTGTGAGAGGAGGAACCTGGGACAGTCAGCAGCACCTAGAGGAGAGTTTGAGAGTAGGACCCTGGGACAGACAGTCAGCAGCACCTAGAGGAGAGTATGAGTGGAGGATCCTGGGACAGTCAGCAGCACCTAGAGGAGAGTATGAGAGGAGGACGCTGGGACAGTCAGCAGCACCTAGAGGAGAGTGTGAGAGGAGGACCCTGGGACAGTCAGCTGCACCTAGAGGAGAGTGTGAGAGGAGGACCCTGGGACAGTCAGCAGCACCTAGAGGAGAGTGTGAGAGGAGGACCCTGGGACAGTCAGCAGCACCTAGAGGAGAGTGTGAGAGGAGGGCCCTGGGACAGTCAGCAGCACCTAGAGGAGAGTGTGAGAGGAGGGCCCTGGGACAGGCAGTCAGCAGCACCTAGAGGAGAGAGTGAGAGGAGGGCCCTGGGACAGACAGTCAGCAGCACCTAGAGGAGAGTGAGAGAGGAGGACCCTGGGACAGTCAGCAGCACCTAGAGGAGAGTGTGAGAGGAGGACCCTGGGACAGTCAGCAGCTCCTAGTGGAGAGTGAGAGAGGAGGACCCTGGGACAGTCAGCAGCACCTAGAGGACAGTGTGAGAGGAGGACCCTGGGACAGATAGTCAGCAGCACCTAGAGGAGAGTGTGAGTGGAGGACCCTGGGACAGTCAGCAGCATCTAGAGGAGAGTGTGAGAGGAGGACCCTGGGACAGACAGTCAGCAGCACCTAGAGGAGAGAGTGAGAGGAGGGCCCTGGGACAGTCAGCAGCACCTAGAGGAGAGTGTGAGAGGAGGACCCTGGGACAGTCAGCTGCACCTAGAGGAGAGTGAGAGAGGAGGACCCTGGGACAGTCAGCAGCTCCTAGAGGAGAGTGTGAGAGGAGGACCCTGGGACAGACAGTCAGCAGCACCTAGAGGAGAGTGTGAGAGGAGGACCCTGGGACAGTCAGCAGCACCTAGAGGAGAGTGTGAGAGGAGGCCCCTGGGACAGTCAGCAGCTCCTAGAGGAGAGTGAGAGAGGAGGACCCTGGGACAGTCAGCAGCTCCTAGTGGAGAGTGTGAGAAGAGGACCCTGGGACAGTCAGCAGCTCCTAGAGGAGAGTGAGAGAGGAGGACCCTGGGACAGTCAGCAGCACCTAGAGGAGAGTGTTAGAGGAGGACCCTGGGACAGTCAGTCAGCAGCACCTAGAGGAGTGAGTGAGAGTTGGGCCCTGGGACAGTCAGCAGCACCTGGAGGAGAGTGTGAGAGGAGGACCCTGGGACAGTCAGCAGCACCTAGAGGAGAGTGTGAGAGCTGGACCCTGGGACAGACAGTCAGCAGCTCCTAGAGGAGAGTGAGAGAGGAGGACCCTGGGACAGTCAGCAGCTCCTAGAGGAGAGTGAGAGAGGAGGACCCTGGAACAGGCAGTCAGCAGCACCTAGAGGAGAGTGTGAGAGGAGGACCCTGGGACAGACAGTCAGCAGCACCTAGAGGAGAGTGTGAGAGGAGGACCCTGGGACAGTCAGAAGCACCTAGAGGAGAGTGTGAGAGGAGGACCCTGGGACAGTCAGAAGCACCTAGAGGAGAGTGTGAGAGGAGGACCCTGGGACAGACAGTCAGCAGCACCTAGAGGAGAGTGTGAGTGGAGGACCCTGGGACAGACAGTCAGCAGCTCCTAGAGGAGAGTGTGAGAAGAGGACCCTGGGACAGTCAGCAGCTCTTAGAGGAGAGTGAGAGAGGAGGACCCTGGGACAGTCAGCAGCTCCTAGAGGAGAGTGTGAGAAGAGGACCCTGGGACAGTCAGCAGCTCCTAGAGGAGAGTGAGAGAGGAGGACCCTGGGACAGTCAGCAGCACCTAGAGGAGAGTGTGAGAGGAGGACCCTGGGACAGTCAGTCAGCAGCACCTAGAGGAGAGTGTGAGAGGAGGATCCTGGGACAGGCAGTCAGCAGCACCTAGAGGAGTGAGTGAGAGTTGGGCCCTGGGACAGTCAGCAGCACCTAGAGGAGAGTGTGAGAGGAGGACCCTGGGACAGTCAGCAGCACCTAGAGGAGAGTGTGAGAGCTGGACCCTGGGACAGACAGTCAGCTGCTCCTAGAGGAGAGTGAGAGAGGAGGACCCTGGGACAGTCAGCAGCACCTAGAGGAGAGTGAGAGAGGAGGACCCTGGGACAGTCAGCAGCACCTAGAGGAGAGTGTGAGAGGAGGACCCTGGGACAGTCAGCAGCTCCTGGAGGAGAGTGAGAGAGGAGGACCCTGGGACAGTCAGCAGCACCTAGAGGAGAGTGTGAGAGGAGGACCCTGGGACAGACAGTCAGCAGCACCTAGAGGAGAGTGTGAGAGGAGGACCCTGGGACAGTCAGCAGCATCTAGAGGAGAGTGTGAGAGGAGGACCCTGGGACAGACAGTCAGCAGCACCTAGAGGAGAGTGTGAGAGGAGGACCCTGGGACAGACAGTCAGCAGCACCTAGAGGAGTGAGTGAGAGAAGGGCCCTGGGACAGTCAGCAGCACCTAGAGGAGAGTTTGAGAGGAGGACCCTGGGACAGACAGTCAGCAGCACCTAGAGGAGAGTATGAGTGGAGGATCATGGGACAGTCAGCAGCACCTAGAGGAGAGAGTGAGAGGAGGACCCTGGGACAGACAGTCAGAAGCACCTAGAGGAGAGAGAGAGGAGGACCCTGGGACAGTCAGCATCTCCTAGAGGAGAGTGAGTGAGGAGGCCCCTGGGACAGTCAGCAGCACCTAGAGGAGAGTGTGAGAGGAGGACCCTGGGACAGTCAGCAGCTCCTAGAGGAGAGTGAGAGAGGAGGACCCTGGGACAGTCAGCAGCACCTAGAGGACAGTGTGAGAGGAGGACCCTGGGACAGACAGTCAGCAGCACCTAGAGGAGAGTGAGAGGAGGACCCTGGGACAGTCAGCAGCATCTAGAGGAGAGTGTGAGAGGAGGACCCTGGGACAGACAGTCAGCAGCACATGGAGGAGAGTGTGAGTGGAGGACCCTGGGACAGACAGTCAGCAGCACCTAGAGGAGAGAGTGAGAGGAGGGCCCTGGGACAGTCAGCAGCACCTAGAGGAGAGTGTGAGAGGAGGACCCTGGGACAGACAGTCAGCAGCACCTAGAGGAGAGTGTGAGAGGAGGACCCTGGGACAGTCAGCAGCACCTAGAGGAGAGTGAGAGAGGAGGACCCTGGGACAGTCAGCAGCTCCAAGAGGAGTGTGTGAGAAGAGGACCCTGGGACAGTCAGCAGCTCCTAGAGGAGAGTGAGAGAGGAGGACCCTAGGACAGTCAGCAGCTCCTAGAGGAGAGTGAGAGAGGAGGACCCTGGGACACTCAGCAGCACCTAGAGGAGAGTGTGAGAGGAGGACCCTGGGACAGTCAGTCAGCAGCACCTAGAGGAGAGTGTGAGAGGAGGATCCTGGGACAGGCAGTCAGCAGCATCTAGAGGAGAGTGTGAGAGGAGGACCCTGGGACAGACAGTCAGCAGCACCTAGGGGAGAGTGTGAGAGGAGGACCCTGGGACAGACAGTCAGCAGCACCTAGAGGAGCGAGTGAGAGTAGGGCCCTGGGACAGTCAGCAGCACCTAGAGGAGAGTGTGAGAGGAGGACCCTGGGACAGTCAGCAGCACCTAGAGGAGAGTGTGAGAGCTGGACCCTGGGACAGACAGTCAGCAGCTCCTAGAGGAGAGTGAGAGAGGAGGACCCTGGGACAGTCAGCAGCTCCTAGAGGAGAGTGAGAGAGGAGGACCCTGGAACAGGCAGTCAGCAGCACCTAGAGGAGAGTGTGAGAGGAGGACCCTGGGACAGACAGTCAGCAGCACCTAGAGGAGAGTGTGAGAGGAGGACCCTGGGACAGTCAGAAGCACCTAGAGGAGAGTGTGAGAGGAGGACCCTGGGACAGTCAGCAGCACCTAGAGGAGAGTGTGAGAGGAGGACCCTGGGACAGACAGTCAGCAGCACCTAGAGGAGAGTGTGAGTGGAGGACCCTGGGACAGACAGTCAGCAGCTCCTAGAGGAGAGTGTGAGAAGAGGACCCTGGGACAGTCAGCAGCTCTTAGAGGAGAGTGAGAGAGGAGGACCCTGGGACAGTCAGCAGCTCCTAGAGGAGAGTGTGAGAAGAGGACCCTGGGACAGTCAGCAGCTCCTAGAGGAGAGTGAGAGAGGAGGACCCTGGGACAGTCAGCAGCACCTAGAGGAGAGTGTGAGAGGAGGACCCTGGGACAGTCAGTCAGCAGCACCTAGAGGAGAGTGTGAGAGGAGGATCCTGGGACAGGCAGTCAGCAGCACCTAGAGGAGTGAGTGAGAGTTGGGCCCTGGGACAGTCAGCAGCACCTAGAGGAGAGTGTGAGAGGAGGACCCTGGGACAGTCAGCAGCACCTAGAGGAGAGTGTGAGAGCTGGACCCTGGGACAGACAGTCAGCTGCTCCTAGAGGAGAGTGAGAGAGGAGGACCCTGGGACAGTCAGCAGCACCTAGAGGAGAGTGAGAGAGGAGGACCCTGGGACAGTCAGCAGCACCTAGAGGAGAGTGTGAGAGGAGGACCCTGGGACAGTCAGCAGCTCCTGGAGGAGAGTGAGAGAGGAGGACCCTGGGACAGTCAGCAGCACCTAGAGGAGAGTGTGAGAGGAGGACCCTGGGACAGACAGTCAGCAGCACCTAGAGGAGAGTGTGAGAGGAGGACCCTGGGACAGTCAGCAGCATCTAGAGGAGAGTGTGAGAGGAGGACCCTGGGACAGACAGTCAGCAGCACCTAGAGGAGAGTGTGAGAGGAGGGCCCTGGGACAGTCAGCAGCACCTAGAGGAGAGTTTGAGAGGAGGACCCTGGGACAGACAGTCAGCAGCACCTAGAGGAGAGTATGAGTGGAGGATCATGGGACAGTCAGCAGCACCTAGAGGAGAGAGTGAGAGGAGGACCCTGGGACAGACAGTCAGAAGCACCTAGAGGAGAGAGAGAGGAGGACCCTGGGACAGTCAGCATCTCCTAGAGGAGAGTGAGTGAGGAGGACCCTGGGACAGTCAGCAGCACCTAGAGGACAGTGTGAGAGGAGGACCCTGGGACAGACAGTCAGCAGCACCTAGAGGAGAGTGAGAGGAGGACCCTGGGACAGTCAGCAGCATCTAGAGGAGAGTGTGAGAGGAGGACCCTGGGACAGACAGTCAGCAGCACATGGAGGAGAGTGTGAGTGGAGGACCCTGGGACAGACAGTCAGCAGCACCTAGAGGAGAGAGTGAGAGGAGGGCCCTGGGACAGTCAGCAGCACCTAGAGGAGAGTGTGAGAGGAGGACCCTGGGACAGACAGTCAGCAGCACCTAGAGGAGAGTGTGAGAGGAGGACCCTGGGACAGTCAGCAGCACCTAGAGGAGAGTGAGAGAGGAGGACCCTGGGACAGTCAGCAGCTCCAAGAGGAGTGTGTGAGAAGAGGACCCTGGGACAGTCAGCAGCTCCTAGAGGAGAGTGAGAGAGGAGGACCCTGGGACAGTCAGCAGCTCCTAGAGGAGAGTGAGAGAGGAGGACCCTGGGACACTCAGCAGCACCTAGAGGAGAGTGTGAGAGGAGGACCCTGGGACAGTCAGTCAGCAGCACCTAGAGGAGAGTGTGAGAGGAGGATCCTGGGACAGGCAGTCAGCAGCAACTAGAGGAGAGTGTGAGAGGAGGACCCTGGGACAGACAGTCAGCAGCACCTAGGGGAGAGTGTGAGAGGAGGACCCTGGGACAGACAGTCAGCAGCACCTAGAGGAGCGAGTGAGAGTAGGGCCCTGGGACAGTCAGCAGCACCTAGAGGAGAGTGTGAGAGGAGGACCCTGGCACAGTCAGCAGCACCTAGAGGAGAGTGTGAGAGGAGGGCCCTGCGACAGACAGTCAGCAGCACCTGGAGGAGAGTGAGAGAGGAGGACCCTGGGACAGACAGTCAGCAGCACCTAGTGGAGAGAGCGAGAGGAGGACCCTGGAACAGGCAGTCAGCAGCATCTAGAGGAGAGGGTGAGAGGAGGACCCTGGGACAGACAGTCAGCAGCACCTAGAGGAGAGTGTGAGAGGAGGACCCTGGGACAGACAGTCAGCAGCACCTAGAGGAGAGTGTGAGAGGAGGACCCTGGGACAGTCAGCAGCACCTAGAGGAGAGTGTGAGAGGAGGACCCTGGGACAGACTGTCAGCAGCACCTAGAGGAGCGAGTGAGAGTAGGGCCCTGGGACAGTCAGGAGCACCTAGAGGAGAGTGTGAGAGGAGGACCCTGGCACAGTCAGCAGCACCTAGAGGAGAGTGTGAGAGGAGGGCCCTGCGACAGACAGTCAGCAGCACCTGGAGGAGAGTGAGAGAGGAGGACCCTGGGACAGACAGTCAGCAGCACCTAGAGGAGAGTGTGAGAGGAGGACCCTGGGACAGTCAGCAGCACCTGGAGGAGAGTGTGAGAGGTGGACCCTGGGACAGGCAGTCAGCAGCACTTAGAGGAGAGTGTGAGAGGAGGACCCTGGGACAGTCAGCAGCTCCTAGAGGAGAGTGAGAGAGGAGGACCCTGGGACAGTCAGCAGCACCTAGAGGAGAGTGAGAGAGGAGGACCCTGGGACAGTCAGCAGCACCTAGAGGAGAGTGTGAGAGGAGGACCCTGGGACAGTCAGCAGCACCTAGAGGAGAGGGTGAGAGGAGACTCTGAGACAGGCAGTCAGCAGCACCTAGAGGAGAGTGTGAGAGGAGGACCCTGGGACAGACAGTCAGAAGCACCTAGAGGAGAGAGAGAGGAGGACCCTGGGACAGTCAGCATCTCCTAGAGGAGAGTGAGTGAGGAGGCCCCTGGGACAGTCAGCAGCACCTAGAGGAGAGTGTGAGAGGAGGACCCTGGGACAGTCAGCAGCTCCTAGAGGAGAGTGAGAGAGGAGGACCCTGGGACAGTCAGCAGCACCTAGAGGACAGTGTGAGAGGAGGACCCTGGGACAGACAGTCAGCAGCACCTAGAGGAGAGTGAGAGGAGGACCCTGGGACAGTCAGCAGCATCTAGAGGAGAGTGTGAGAGGAGGACCCTGGGACAGACAGTCAGCAGCACATGGAGGAGAGTGTGAGTGGAGGACCCTGGGACAGACAGTCAGCAGCACCTAGAGGAGAGAGTGAGAGGAGGGCCCTGGGACAGTCAGCAGCACCTAGAGGAGAGTGTGAGAGGAGGACCCTGGGACAGTCAGCAGCACCTAGAGGAGAGTGTGAGAGGAGGACCCTGGGACAGACAGTCAGCAGCACCTAGAGGAGAGTGTGAGAGGAGGACCCTGGGACAGTCAGCAGCACCTAGAGGAGAGTGAGAGAGGAGGACCCTGGGACAGTCAGCAGCTCCAAGAGGAGAGTGTGAGAAGAGGACCCTGGGACAGTCAGCAGCTCCTAGAGGAGAGTGAGAGAGGAGGACCCTGGGACAGTCAGCAGCTCCTAGAGGAGAGTGAGAGAGGAGGACCCTGGGACACTCAGCAGCACCTAGAGGAGAGTGTGAGAGGAGGACCCTGGGACAGTCAGTCAGCAGCACCTAGAGGAGAGTGTGAGAGGAGGATCCTGGGACAGGCAGTCAGCAGCATCTAGAGGAGAGTGTGAGAGGAGGACCCTGGGACAGACAGTCAGCAGCACCTAGGGGAGAGTGTGAGAGGAGGACCCTGGGACAGACAGTCAGCAGCACCTAGAGGAGTGAGTGAGAGTAGGGCCCTGGGACAGTCAGCAGCACCTAGAGGAGAGTGTGAGAGGAGGACCCTGGGACAGTCAGCAGCACCTAGAGGAGAGTGTGAGAGGAGGGCCCTGCGACAGACAGTCAGCAGCACCTGGAGGAGAGTGAGAGAGGAGGACCCTGGGACAGACAGTCAGCAGCACCTAGTGGAGAGAGCGAGAGGAGGACCCTGGAACAGGCAGTCAGCAGCATCTAGAGGAGAGGGTGAGAGGAGGACCCTGGGACAGACAGTCAGCAGCACCTAGAGGAGAGTGTGAGAGGAGGACCCTGGGACAGACAGTCAGCAGCACCTAGAGGAGAGTGTGAGAGGAGGACCCTGTGACAGTCAGCAGCACCTAGAGGAGAGTGTGAGAGGAGGACCCTGGGACAGACTGTCAGCAGCACCTAGAGGAGCGAGTGAGAGTAGGGCCCTGGGACAGTCAGGAGCACCTAGAGGAGAGTGTGAGAGGAGGACCCTGGCACAGTCAGCAGCACCTAGAGGAGAGTGTGAGAGGAGGGCCCTGCGACAGACAGTCAGCAGCACCTGGAGGAGAGTGAGAGAGGAGGACCCTGGGACAGACAGTCAGCAGCACCTAGAGGAGAGTGTGAGAGGAGGACCCTGGGACAGTCAGCAGCACCTAGAGGAGAGTGTGAGAGGTGGACCCTGGGACAGGCAGTCAGCAGCACTTAGAGGAGAGTGTGAGAGGAGGACCCTGGGACAGTCAGCAGCTCCTAGAGGAGAGTGAGAGAGGAGGACCCTGGGACAGTCAGCAGCACCTAGAGGAGAGTGAGAGAGGAGGACCCTGGGACAGTCAGCAGCACCTAGAGGAGAGTGTGAGAGGAGGACCCTGGGACAGTCAGCAGCACCTAGAGGAGAGGGTGAGAGGAGACTCTGAGACAGGCAGTCAGCAGCACCTAGAGGAGAGTGTGAGAGTAGGACCCTGGGACAGGCAGTCAGCAGCACCTAGAGGAGAGTGTGAGAGGAGGACCCTGGGACAGTCAGCAGCTCCTAGAGGAGAGTGAGAGAGGAGGACCCTGGGACAGTCAGCAGCACCTAGAGGACAGTGTGAGAGGAGGACCCTGGGACAGACAGTCAGCAGCACCTAGAGGAGAGTGAGAGGAGGACCCTGGGACAGTCAGCAGCATCTAGAGGAGAGTGTGAGAGGAGGACCCTGGGACAGACAGTCAGCAGCACATGGAGGAGAGTGTGAGTGGAGGACCCTGGGACAGACAGTCAGCAGCACCTAGAGGAGAGAGTGAGAGGAGGGCCCTGGGACAGTCAGCAGCACCTAGAGGAGAGTGTGAGAGGAGGACCCTGGGACAGTCAGCAGCACCTAGAGGAGAGTGTGAGAGGAGGACCCTGGGACAGGCAGTCAGCAGCACCTAGAGGAGAGTGTGAGAGGAGGACCCTGGGACAGACAGTCAGCAGCACCTAGTGGAGAGAGCGAGAGGAGGACCCTGGAACAGGCAGTCAGCAGCATCTAGAGGAGAGGGTGAGAGGAGGACCCTGGGACAGACAGTCAGCAGCACCTAGAGGAGAGTGTGAGAGGAGGACCCTGGGACAGACAGTCAGCAGCACCTAGAGGAGAGTGTGAGAGGAGGACCCTGGGACAGTCAGCAGCTCCTAGAGGAGAGTGAGAGAGGAGGACCCTGGGACACTCAGCAGCACCTAGAGGAGAGTGTGAGAGGAGGACCCTGGGACAGTCAGTCAGCAGCACCTAGAGGAGAGTGTGAGAGGAGGATCCTGGGACAGGCAGTCAGCAGCATCTAGAGGAGAGTGTGAGAGGAGGACCCTGGGACAGACAGTCAGCAGCACCTAGGGGAGAGTGTGAGAGGAGGACCCTGGGACAGACAGTCAGCAGCACCTAGAGGAGCGAGTGAGAGTAGGGCCCTGGGACAGTCAGCAGCACCTAGAGGAGAGTGTGAGAGGAGGACCCTGGCACAGTCAGCAGCACCTAGAGGAGAGTGTGAGAGGAGGGCCCTGCGACAGACAGTCAGCAGCACCTGGAGGAGAGTGAGAGAGGAGGACCCTGGGACAGACAGTCAGCAGCACCTAGTGGAGAGAGCGAGAGGAGGACCCTGGAACAGGCAGTCAGCAGCATCTAGAGGAGAGGGTGAGAGGAGGACCCTGGGACAGACAGTCAGCACCACCTAGAGGAGAGTGTGAGAGGAGGACCCTGGGACAGACAGTCAGCAGCACCTAGAGGAGAGTGTGAGAGGAGGACCCTGGGACAGTCAGCAGCACCTAGAGGAGAGTGTGAGAGGAGGACCCTGGGACAGACTGTCAGCAGCACCTAGAGGAGCGAGTGAGAGTAGGGCCCTGGGACAGTCAGGAGCACCTAGAGGAGAGTGTGAGAGGAGGACCCTGGCACAGTCAGCAGCACCTAGAGGAGAGTGTGAGAGGAGGGCCCTGCGACAGACAGTCAGCAGCACCTGGAGGAGAGTGAGAGAGGAGGACCCTGGGACAGACAGTCAGCAGCACCTAGAGGAGAGTGTGAGAGGAGGACCCTGGGACAGTCAGCAGCACCTAGAGGAGAGTGTGAGAGGTGGACCCTGGGACAGGCAGTCAGCAGCACTTAGAGGAGAGTGTGAGAGGAGGACCCTGGGACAGTCAGCAGCTCCTAGAGGAGAGTGAGAGAGGAGGACCCTGGGACAGTCAGCAGCACCTAGAGGAGAGTGAGAGAGGAGGACCCTGGGACAGTCAGCAGCACCTAGAGGAGAGTGTGAGAGGAGGACCCTGGGACAGTCAGCAGCACCTAGAGGAGAGGGTGAGAGGAGACTCTGAGACAGGCAGTCAGCAGCACCTAGAGGAGAGTGTGAGAGTAGGACCCTGGGACAGGCAGTCAGCAGCACCTAGAGGAGAGGGTGAGAGGAGACTCTGAGACAGGCAGTCAGTAACACTCACACTGACATCTGCACCGGCCCTCCTCCCGCCTCCACTCTAGCAGCGCTGAGACTCTCAGCCCGAGTTACACGCTCTTTGGCAATTAATTGGTGAAATCGCGGTCGAGGCCCGATCGAGGATAGCTCACCGTTTACCGGCCACTCTCTGGCCTGTCACCCCCCCCCAACAAGCGGAACATCCTGCCCTATGTTACCTGCACAGAATGATGACAGAGCGGGGTGGATGAGTTGGGAATTTGGTGAGAGTAGTAATTCAGTGCCGAGGGGAAGGTTTTACCTCTGATATTTTGTGTAGAGTTGTTTAAGTTTGAGGCAGGAGTGTTTAAATTTTTTGTCCAGGGATTTAGTGCTTCAGTGCGTCGGTAAAGAAGCAAAAACTCACACACTAAACAGCTGATGAAAATAGTCCAGACTACGATGTGGCGGAGCAGCTGAGGTATCTGGACTACAGTATATGAGAGCGAGATCATCCCCAGTGAACATTCTGCGGTCATAGACTGTCTCAAATCCTCCCAACGCACTGAGCTGGAAGTGAGACTCTCAAGGGAGAGGGAACAGTTTCTGAGCAGTTTGCTGAAAAATTTACTGACACTTTGTAGAGAAGAGCAGCTCCAGAATAGGGCTTGTGTGATCAGTCCTGGAGAGAATAAGATTTCAAACCATGGAATGTGATCACATCCAAGAACTACAATGAGTTGTAGTATAAAGGGTTAACAGAATGGACATGCTAATCTATGGGGCACATGATGACGTGGCATTGATGTCAGGTTCTGTAGGGAGCAGACAGGCAGCCCTGAGGGGACCTGTGTCTGCAAGTAGTGTAAATAAGGTGGTTTTTTAAGTAGATAGCCTGCTGTGCCTATGGCTCTTCATTGCTCGAATCCTAGCCCACGACCTGATAGGTGAACATTAAGGGTAAAATCTGTTGGAAGAACAGTCAGAATCCTGACCATTCACCTTGGAGCAGGGAAGCTGTGCCAAGCAGAGAAGAGGAGGGGAAATGAATGTGGTAGTGATGAGGAGGTTCAATAATTACAAAATCCCTACAGAATGGTTTTAGCACAGAAGGAGGCCATTTGGCCCATTGTGCCTGTACCGGCTCCCCATCGGTGCTTGTGCCACCCACCCCCCCTCACCCCGGTACATTCTTCCTTGGTGGACAGGCTTTGGGGAGTCAGGAGGTGAGTTACTCTCCGCAGGATTCCCAGCCTTTGATCTGCTCTTGTAACCACAGTATTTATATGGCTGGTCCCAGTTCAGTTTCTGGTCAATGGTAACCCCCAGGATGTTGATGCATGTGAATCATGAATTTCTTATGCAATTGAGGGAAGGGTGGTTAGACTCTCTTTTTAGAGGCGGTCATTGCAGTGCACTTGTGTGTCAGGAGTATTACTGGTCATCCGGAACTTTACCGTTACAGTGAAATTAAATATCGTTGCAACATAACCCAATTCAGCTCTTCCTGTACTAATGTTAAACCACTGAACAGTACAATGTGTTGAGCCCTCACCACAATAGCCTCCTAGCTTGTGCACCAGTAAAACTCTGATATTAACTAGGTCACAGAGCTTGCTTGATCTGGTTCCAGTTAAAAATATTGGTCTCGAGATAAAAACAAACTTCCAGTGTGGTCAGGAAGTGATAGATTTTTATCTCGTTGCAATATATTACATGCAGGCCACATAGAGGTGTGCACAGTTCCAGTAAACAAAGGGATGGAAACAATGTCTGTTATAGATGACATTTTGTCATAGACTGACAATTTGTACAATGGTGACAGTCTTCCACCTCGTAAGACAGTGGTTACTGCCATGATAGTCAACTCGGTCTTCATGGTCACCTGGTGTGTCTCACACTGGCACCACACTGGCACAGCAGGTCTCTGCCACACAGAGGAAGGCAGTGAGCTGAGAAGGTGCGCCATTCACTGGTCTCTGTTTCCTCAGGACCCCATCCTGAGCCCACTCAGCCCTTTGTTTCTGCTCGTCTCTTCCAAACAGTCAGTCTCCACAGGTCACAGGCGTCAGTGCCTGTCTCCCAGTTGTCAGTGTCAGTGTTGACCATCTTCACATCTCACTTGCAGCTGTCCTTGCAGCAGCCCTGACTCAATGGCCAGTTCACCGTATAGAAGGTCTTTGGGTATACAGCCGCCATCCATCCGGTGAATGTGGGCCAGTCGGTGCAGATGTTGCTGCTTTAACAATGAGTGTTTGCTGATGGAATTAGCACATTCCAGGACCTCTGAGTTGGTCACCTTGTCCGGCCAAGAGATGTGAAGGAAACGTCTGAGTCAGCAAAAGTGGAAGCTGCTCACCTTTTCACCTGCCCAGTGTATACTGTCCAGGTCTCCCCAGCGTAGAGGAACGTTCTGTGGAAGCAGGCTTGGCACACTCGCTGTTTGCTGTTCTCAGTCAGGTTGCTGTTCCAAAACAAAAACAAAAACAGAATTACCTGGAAAAACTCAGCAGGTCTGGCAGCATTGGCGGAGAAGAAAAGAGTTGACGTTTCGAGTCCTCATGACCCTTCGACAGAACTTGAGTTCAAGTCCAAGAAAGAGTTGAAATATAAGCTGGTTTAAGGTGTGTGTGTGGGGGGCGGAGAGAGAGAGAGAGAGAGAGAGGTGGGGGGGGGGTGGTGTGGTTGTAGGGACAAACAAGCAGTGATAGAAGCAGATCATCAAAAGATGTCAACAACAATAATACAAAAGAACACAGGTGTTAAAGTTAAAGTTGGTGATATTATCTAAACGAATGTGCTAATTAAGAATGGATGGTAGGGCACTCAAGGTATAGCTCTAGTGGGGGTGGGGGGAGCATAAAAGATGTAAAAAAAAAATAAATAAAATAAATAAATATTTTTTTTTTTCTTTTTCTCTTTTTGTAATGAAAATAGGTGGGAAAAGGGAAAATCTATATAATTTATTGGAAAAAAAGAGAAAAGGAAGGGGGAAACAGAAAGGGGGTGGGGATGGGGGAGGGAGCTCATGACCTAAAGTTGTTGAATTCAATATTCAGTCCCGATGGCTGTAAAGTGCCTAGTGTTCAGGAGGTAGGCATTTCTTGAAAAGCAGTGGCAGTCAATTAAACAGAGATAAAAACAAAAAAACTGCGGATGCTGGAAATCCAAAACAAAAACAGAATTACCTGGAAAACCTCAGCAGGTCTGGCAGCATCGCCGGAGAAGAAAAGAGTTGACGTTTCGAGTCCTCATGACCCTTCGACAGAACCTCCTTGAAGAAGTTCTGTTCCTCTCTGCAACAAGATTTCCGTATCTCTCTTTTGCCCTGCTCACCTTCCTTGCTTTCCATTTCCCTCCTGGTGTTTGACAAGGTGTTTACTAAAACCCGCTTTCACAGCCATATCTCCTTTCTCAGTGACTGTCTCCGTCTCCGACTTACCCCACGTGGATTTCAACTGAAATTCCATCCCTCTCGTTTCGAACCCACCCAGGATTACAGGTATCTCCGGGACATAAAACGTTTCTCGGACTGCTGTTCCCATCACATTCTGAAATCCACACTCAGTGCCATGCGCCGCCATATGAACACACTCGACCTCTCCCTCCAGCAGCACCGCCGTACCCTTTTTCAAAGCTGCGCGTGCCCCCAGTTTCATTTTATCCTTCGGCTCATCCGACGCCTCAACAAGAAACTTTTTCTCTTTCTCTCAAGTGCTAAGGAACGCAAGCTGCAACAACTCATCGACACCAACACCCATTTAGGACCCTCCACCCCTGCCTGTCCCTCCGTCCCCACCCCATCTTC
The DNA here is from genome assembly GCF_017639515.1 of Carcharodon carcharias. Lineage (NCBI taxonomy): Eukaryota > Metazoa > Chordata > Chondrichthyes > Lamniformes > Lamnidae > Carcharodon > Carcharodon carcharias. The sequence goes on along the minus strand of NW_024470568.1, from coordinate 186,897 downwards.
CAATCCCAGCCCCAGCCGTGTATTCACTATACCCCCTGACCTTCCCCTCTCCGATGCTGAACGTTCAGTGCTCAGCAAAGGACTTAGTTTCATACCCTTACGCCCTCACCTCAATGAATTTTGGGCTCGGCATGATGCTGAACTCTTCTTCCGCCGTCTTCGTCTCCGGGCTCACTTCTTTGGGCAGGAGTCCTCTCCCAGTTCAACGGATCCTTTTACCCATCTCCAATATTCTCCCTCCACCTGGACCCCTCCCTCTGGATTCTTACCTTCTCTTGATCTTTTCATTGAGAACTGTCGGCGCGACATTAGTCGTCTCAATTTCTCTGCTCCTCTCACCCATTCTAACCTGTCTCTCTCTGAACTTACTGCACTCCATTCTCTCAGGTCCAACCCTGACATTGTCATCAAACCCGCTGACAAGGGTGGTGCTGTTGTTGTCTGGCGCGCTGACCTCTACCTCGCGGAGGCTGAGCGTCAACTCGCAGACACTTCCTCCTACCTCTCCCTGGACCATGACCCCACCACTGAACATCAAGCCATTGTTTCCAGGACTGTCACTGACCTCATCTCCTTTGGGGATCTCCCTCCCACAGCTTCCAACCTGACAGTCGCCCAACCTCGGACGGCCCGCTTCTATCTCCTACCCAAAATCCACAAACAGAACTGCCCCGGTAGACCGATCGTCTCAGCTTGCTCCTGCCCCACAGAACTCATTTTTCGTTATCTTGACTCCCTTCTCTCTCCCCTTGTCCAGTCCCTTCCCACCTACATCCGTGATTCCTCTGACACCTTACGTCACATCAACAATTTCCAGTTCCCTGGCCCCAACTGCTTCCTCTTCACCATGGACGTCCAATCCCTCTACACCTCCATCCCCCACCAGGATGGTCTGAGGGCCCTTAGCTTCTTCCTCGAACAGAGGCCCGAACAATCCCCATCCACCACTACTCTCCTCCGTCTGGCTGAACTTGTTCTCACGCTGAACAATTTCTCCTTCAACTCCTCTCACTTCCTCCAAATATAAGGTGTGGCTATGGGTACCCGCATGGGCCCCAGCTATGCCTGTCTCTTTATGGGGTATGTGGAACATTCCTTGTTCCAGTCCTATCCGGCCCCCTTCCACAACTCTTTCTCCAGTACATCGATGATTACTTTGGTGCTGCTTCATGCTCTCGTCGGGACTTGGAAAAATTTATTAATTTTGCTTCCAATCTCCACCCCTCCGTCATTTTCACGTGGTCCATCTCTGACAATTCCCTTCCCTTCCTTGACCTCTCTGTCTCAATCTCTGGTGATAGACTGTCCACCAATATCCATTACAAACCCACCGACTCCCACAGCTATCTCGACTACAGCTCCTCACACCCCGCTTCCTGTAAGGACTCCATCCCATTCTCTCAGTTCCTTCGCCTCCGTCGCATCTGTTCCGATGATGCTACCTGCAAAAACAGTTCCTCTGACATGTCCTCCTTCTTCCTTAACCGAGGTTTTCCACCCACGGTGGTTGACAGGGCCCTCAACCATGTCCGGCCCATCTCCCGCGCATCCGCCCTCACGCCTTCTCCTCCCTCCCAGAAACATGATAGGGTCCCCCTTGTCCTCACTTATCAACCCACCAGCCTCCGCATTCAAAGGATCATCCTCCGCCATTTCCGTCAACTCCAGCATGATGCCACCACCATACACATCTTCCCTTCACCCCCCTTATCGGCATTCCTAGGGATCGCTCCTTCCGGGACACCCTGGTCCACTCCTCCATCACCCCCTACCCCTCAACCCCCTCCTATGGCACCACCCCATGCCCACGCAAAAGATGCAATACCTGCCCCTTCACTTCCTCTCTCCTCACCGTCCAAGGGCCCAAACACTCCTTTCAAGTGAAGCAGCATTTCACTTGCATTTCCCCCAACTTAGTCTACTGCATTCATTGCTCCCAATGTGGTCTCCTCTACATTGGAGAGACCAAATGTAAACTGGGCGACCGCTTTGCAGAACACCTGCGGTCTGTCCGCAAGAATGACCCAAACCTCCCTGTCGCTTGCCATTTTAACACTCCACCCTGCTCTCTTGCCCACATGTCTGTCCTTGGCTTGCTGCATTGTTCCAGTGATGCCCAACGCAAACTGGAGGAACAACACCTCACCTTCCGACTAGGCACTTTACAGCCATCCGGACTGAATATTGAATTCAACAACTTTAGGTCGTGAGCTCCCTCCCCCATCCCCACCCCCTTTCTGTTTCCCCCTTCCTTTTCTCTTTTTTTTCCAATAAATTATATAGATTTTCCCTTTTCCCACCTATTTCCATTAGAAAAAGAAAAAAAAAAAAAAATTATTTATTTATATATTTTTTTTACATCTTTTATGCTCTCCCCACCCCCACTAGAGCTATACATTGAGTGCCCTACCATCCATTCTTAATTAGCACATTCGTTTAGATAATATCACCAACTTTAACTTTAACACCTATGTGTTCTTTTGTATTATTGTTGTTGACATCTTTTGATGATCTGCTTTTATCACTGCTTGTTTGTCCCTACAACCACACCCCCACTCCACCTCTCTCTCTCTCTCTCTCTCCGTCCCCCACACACACACCTTAAACCAGCTTATATTTCAACTCTTTCTTGGACTCGAACTCAAGTTCTGTCGAAGGGTCATGAGGACTCGAAACGTCAACTCTTTTCTTCTCCGCCGATGCTGCCAGACCTGCTGAGTTTTTCCAGGTAATTCTCTTTTTTTGGTTTTATTTTGTATTTCCAGCATCCGCAGTTTTTTTGCTGTTGTTCCACACTCTCTTACGCAGCTTGGACACAACAGATGCAGCTTCTGCCATTCATAGGTTGATTTCAGCATCAAGTGACTGATTTCTGGTGATTGTGGAGCTGAGATATGTGAAGTTAATAACAACCTCCAGTGCCACTTTGCCAATGCTGATAGATGGTGGGATGGCAACATCCTGGACCATGACATTTGTCTTCCTGTTGCTGATGATCAAACCAAACTCTTTCCAGGTGTGAAAGAGTCTGGCCATTTGTAAGTAGTGGGAGCAAGGATACAAATTTGGGATGATGTGATAAATCAAAGAGTAGAGACAAGGCAAAAGAAACAGGTATTATTACAGGAAATGAAAAACAGACCATGACGGGAGGGTCTAACAGTAAATCAAGAGATGAGACTAAAAGCTATAAAAAGAATAAAAGGATAAAACTAAAGGCTCTGTATCTAAATGTACAGAGTATTCAAAACAAAACAGTTGAACAGAGAGCACACATAGAAATAAATAATTACGATTTCTTAGCCATTACAGGGACGTGGCTGTGGGAGGACATGGATTGGGAGCTGAATTTAAATGGGTTTGGGATATTTAGGAAGGACAGGAAGCTAGGAAAAGGTGGAGGGGTGGCTCTGTTAATTAATGATGGTATTAGCACAATAGAGAGGAATTATCTAAGTTCAGGAAACCAGGATGTGGAAACAGTTTGGGTAAAGATGAGAAATGGTAAAGGCAAGAAGTCACTTGTGGGAGTGGTGTACATGTCCCCTAACAGTAACCGCACAGTAGGATGGAGCATAAAGGAAGAAATAATGAGAGCTTGTCAGGAGGGTGCAGTGATCATCGTGGGAGATTTTAATCTACATATAGACTGGAAAAATCAGATGGGCAAAGGTCACCAAGGTGAGGAATTCATAGAATGTTTTTGGGATAGTTTCTTAGAACAGCACATTCTGGAGCCAATCAGAGAGCAGGTTATACTAGACCTGGTATTGTGCAACAAGATGGAATTAATTAATGACCTCATAGTGAAGGCACCCCTAGGTAGCAGCGACCATAATATGATTGAATTTTACAATCAGTTAGGTAGAGAAGAGTGGGTCCGACACTAGGGATTTGCACCAAATGTGGCAGCGGCTAAGTAAAACCACGGTTTACCTGCTGGCTTTGATAATGGTTTTCACACCGTATTGTTCCAAACCCACCTCATTATTGATAGATTCCTGGGAAACACGTTTCCATGGTGAGGGGCTCTTGTTTACCCTCCCGCCATTACCTCACTGCTTCATCACACCAGGAGCCATGTTTAAAGTCTAGCCATGAGCACACATCTCAGTGCTTGCAGCCCACAACTACAGCAGCGAAGATGTCACAGAATCATACAGTGCAGAGGAGGCCCTTCAGCCCATCGAGTCTGCACCGACACTTGAGAAACACCTGACCTACCTACCTAATCCCATTTACCAGCACTTGGCCCATAGCCTTGAATGTTATGATGTGCCAAGTGCTCATCCAGGTACTTTTTAAAGGATGTGAGGCAACCCGCCTCCACCACCCTCCCAGGCAGCGCATTCCAGACCGTCACCACCCTCTGGGTAAAAAAGTTTTTCCTCACATCCCCCCTAAACCTCCTGCCTCTCACCTTGAACTTGTGTCCCCTCGTGACAGACCCTTCAACTAAGGGGAACAGCTGCTCCCTATCCACCCTGTCCATGCCCCTCATAATCTTGTACACCTCGATCAGGTTGCCCCTCAGTCTTCTCTGCCCCTTTGACCATCCCGTCTATATCTTCCTGTAGCCCAAGACACTCAACCTCACTGTTAACCACCCGGCCAATCTTTGTGTCATCTGCAAACTTACTAATCCTACCCCCCACATAGTCATCTATGTTGTTTATATAAATGACAAATAAAGGGGACCGAGCACAGATCCCTGTGGTACGCCACTGGATACTGGCTTCTAGTCACTAAAGCATCCTTCTGTCATCACCCTCTGCCTCCTACAACTAAGCCAATTTTGAATCCAGCTTATCAAATTACCCTGTATCCCATGTGCATTTGCCTTCTTTATAAGTCTCCCATGTGGGACCTTGTCAAAGGCTTTGCTGAAATCCATATAAACTACACCAACTGCACTACCCTCACCTACACACCTGGTCACCTATTCAAAATATTCAATCACAATTGTTAGGCATGACCTCCCTCTGACAAAGCCATGCTGACTATCCTTGATTAAACCTTGCCTCTCCAAGTGGAGATAGATTCGGTCCTTCAGAATTTTCTCCAATAGTTTCACTAGCACTGACGTGAGACTCACGGGCCTGCAGTTCTCTGGCTTATCTCTACAACCCTTCTTAAATAGCGGAACCACATTAGCTGTTCTCCAGTCCTCTGGCACCTCCCCCTTGGCCACAGAGGAATTAGAAATTTGAGTTAGAACCCCTGCAATCTCTCCCCTTGCCTCCCTCAGCAGTCTGGGACACAAATCATGTGGACCTGGAGATTTGTCCATTTTTAAGCCTGCCAACACCTCCAATACCGTGTCATTCCCAATATCAATTTGCTGAAGAACCTCAACCAGCTTATATTTCACCTCATTTCTATATTTCCTTAGTTCTGATGAAGAGTCATACAGACTTGAAATGTTAACTGTCTTCCTCTCTGCAGATGCTATCAGACCTGCTGAGTTTTTCCAACTATTTTTGTTTTTGTTTCAGATTTCCAGCATCCGCAGTATTTTGCTTTTATAAAAATAGGGAAGTCTTGCTAAAACTTTACAAGGCACTAGTTAGACCACATCTAGAATACTGTGAACAGCTTTGGTCCCCTTATCTAAGAAAGATATACTGGCATTGGAGGCAGTCTAGAGTATGTTCACCAGGTTGATCCTCAATATGGAGGGATTTTATGAGGAGAGGTTGAGTAGGTTGGGCCTGTACTCATTGGAGTTTAGAAGAATGAGAGGCGACCTTATTGAAACATATAAGATTCTTAAGAGGCTTGACAGGGTAGATACTGAGAGGTCTAGGACCAAAGGGCATAATCTCAGAGTAAGGAGTCACCCACTTAAAACAGAGATGAGGAGGAATTTCTTCTCTCAGAGGGTAATCAATCTGTGGGACTCTTTAACGCAGAGGGCTGTAGAGGCTGGGTTGTTATGTATATTCAAGGCTGAGATAGACAGACAGATTTTTAATCAGTATGAGAACCAAGGGTTGTGGGAACAAGACAGGAGAGTGGAGTTAAGGATTATCAGATCAGCCATGATCTCATTGAATGACGGAGGAGACTCGATGGGCCGAATGGCCTACTTCTGCTCCTACATCTTATGGTCTAGTCTCTCTCCCCGAGTTCGATACCTTCATCCTCATTCTCTTGGGTGAAGAAGGACGTGAAGTATTCATTCAACACTCTAGCGATGTCCTCTGGCTCCACGCATAGATTGCCCCCTTGGTCCCTTATGGGTCCTACTCTTTCCCTGGTTATCCTCTTCCCATTGATATACTTATAGAATATCTTGGGATTTTCCCTACTTTTACCAGCCAGAGCTTTCTCATATCCCCTCTTTGCCCTCCTAATTGCTTTCTTAAGCTCCACCCTGCAATGTCTGTACTCCACTAATGCCTCTGCTGATTTGCTTCCCTTGTACCTGCTAAAAGCCTCTGTTTTCCTTCTCATTGTAACCTGAATATCTCTGGTCATCCATGGTTCTCTGGGCTTGTTACTCCTTCCTATCACCCTAGAGGGAACATGTTGAGCCTGTACCCACCCCATTTCCTTTTTGAACGCCCCCCCATTGTTCCTCTGTAGATTTCCCTACAAGTAGCTGTTCCCAGTCTACCTTGGCCAGATCCTGCCTTATTTTACTAAACTCCACTCTCCCCCAATCCAAAACATTTTTTCGCAACTTGTCTATTTCTTTGTCCATAACAAGCTTAAACTGTACCATGTTGTGGCCGCTTTCACTAAATTGCTTGCCCACCACCACCTCAGCCACCTGTCCAGCTTCATTCCCCAGAATTAGGTCCAGCAATGCACCGTCCCTTGTTGGACACTCTACATATTGACCTAAAAAGTTTCCCTGTACACATTTCAAGAAATCCACTCCATCCAAGCCCTTAACACTATGTCTATCCCAATTAATGTTGGGAAAGTTGAAATCACTTTCAACTTACCTGTGGCTTCCCCTTTTTTATTCCTAAGCTCTACCCACAAAGCTTCATTCGATGCCCCCTCCAAGATATCATCTCTCCTTACTGCAGTAACTGACTCCTTAACTAATAATACAACGCCTCCTCCTCTTTTACCCCTTCCCTGAGTAAATTGTTGGAGCTGAGGGGCTGACAAATCCCCAGGTCCTGATGGACTTCATCCTAGGGACTGAAAAGAAGCGGCTAATGAGATAGTTGATGAGTTGGTTTTAATTTTTCAAAACTCTCTAGATTCATATCAACGGATTATACAAATTCAACATGGATTTATGAAAGGGAAATCATGTTTGACAAACTTATTGGGTTTATTGAGGCCATAACTGGCAGAATAGATAAGGCAGAACCAGTGGATGTGGTATATTTGGATTTTCAGAAGTCTTTTGATAATGTCCCAGATAAGAGGTTAGTGTATAAAATTAAAGCTCATGTGATTGGGGGTAATATATTAGTATGGATTGAGAATGGCCTACTCCTGCTCCTATTTTCTATGTACAGGATCCAGGCTTTGGAAAAGGTCAGCGTGTAGGGGTCCAGGTCAGTCATCCTGGGATCAGTTGCTTCAGCTGCAGCCTCTCTGCTAGTCACCTCTGCCTTCTCACACTGGATACATCCTGTGGGTCCCCAACTCACAGGTTTCTCCAGGCTTCCTCATGGCTATCCAATCCTCCCTTGCTCAGGATGCTGCTCAATGATACTTCAGTGATGTGGCTGAGTCAGCCTCTTGCCCCCACTTCATCCTCCAGATTCCTGACCTCATGAAGCTCCACCCTGGGAGCCGCTTTCTGAAGCTGCCCTTTGGCTACAGGTTCAGCAGCCTTGATGTGGCTCCCCACTTTGTTGGGCTCAGGATCACAGACTTCCAGCACTTTATTCCGACCCCTGATATTCCTGTCCCAGAGGAATACTCTCGCACCGATCGGAAGGTTAACCTTGGCAGGTTTGTGATTGTGTCGCAATTTTCTTTGAAGCACCTTTTTCTCTGTCTCCCTCTTCAGCGCACGTGATGCTCAGTGACCCTCTTGTCAACTTGACTATCTCCATGTGAATGCGTGCTGAGCCCAGGGGGATGATCCATGGGAAGGACTGGGTCTCTTCTAGGGAAGAGAGAGTGTGAGGAGTAACCCGTGGGGCAATGGGGGGGGCACTATTTTCAGCATTAACCAGCCCTGGACCAAACTCGGGTTTCCTCTCAGGAAGCAGGGTGGACAATTGGCCTTGCAGAGTCCAGCTGATTTGTTCACATTGTCCATTACCCTCTGCATGGCCGAGGGCGATGTATCTCTCCAATATTCCGTACAACTTACACAGCTCCACTGGGATCTTGCTCCCAATGTTGTGCCCTTGGCAGCTTTGGATCCATCAGAGGGCACCAATCATACACCAACATTCTGGGGATTGTGAGGATAAGATGGAAAGGCACCTGGCCGAGATGGTGGAAGAGTTCAAACTGGTGATGTCCATGTTTGAAAGCAGCGCAGTGGCTTGTGTGTAAACACTTCAAACTCTGCACCAATCAGATGTCTCTGCACTGCTGGGCAGAGGCCACCTCGAAACTAAGAGTTCAAGCCTCAGACCGGCATATTCCTCTCGTTTGGCTTGAGGCTCCGACTGCCATAAGCAATAACCACACTTATCTGCCCTTGAACCTGTGACAGTCCCACTCCTGGGTTGAGGGAAGTGGCCCCGTTTTCCAGTTTGACTGGGAGATGGGGATCCAGGTGCCAAGCACAGCTGATGGGAGACTTGATGCGCAAAGGGCTTTTCACATGCTGAGCTCCATGGTCTGGTAATGGATTGTGGAGTATTCCATGCCTCATGTGTGCTTTACCCACTGTCCCCTTGTCACTTTCTGCATTTCCTAGCAAGTTGCAGAATGGGGCAGCCCACTGTGCCCATGCCTCCTATAGTCACCAGCCAGAGCAGAAAACTCACACCATTCCCTCCCCATCTAAGGCCATGGGCACTCTGATTTTCTCATTGTCCTGAGTGATGCCATAGCTGGGTGACCAGGTGCCCAAGGAACCAGACCTTTGTCTGGAAAAGTTGGCACTACCCAGGTTTGACTTTCAAATTAAGCCTTGAGGAGTGGGCTAAGACAGTATCTGTTCTTCCGAGGGTCTCTTCAAGTGTCATCCCAAAGACCAGGACTTCGCCCAGATACACAAGGAGGGACTGGAAATTGAAGTCACCTAAATCCTTATCCACACATGAAGGTGGCCAGGGCACCAGGAAACCCCAGTGATGTTCTTGTATATTCAGAGTCCTCCAGTGCCCGTTCGCAATGCCATCTGCTCAATGTCCTCTTCAGCAATGGGCAGTTAGTTAAACCATGGCTCAAATTAAGACGCAGACATCCTTTACACCTCTGAGGATTGTAACTCCCCCTCGATCCTCGGAAGAGGGTAAATATCCTTACGAGTCTTTGCATTGAGTGCCTGGTAATCGACACAGATCCTCAGTTTTCAATCTTTCTCCCTCATGAGGACTGTTGGGGAGGCACACAGACTGTCGGATGACACCTTATTCCAGGGATTCTGCAGTTTCCCTGGCTTCCTCCCAGTGATGGGATCCGGTGGTGAGGACTCTGGCCAATCAGCTGCCTTTACAATCCCCTGGCTCTCACCAGTTCACAATACCCAATGTTGTCATCATCCTTAGTGAAAGTTGCCCTGTACTTGCTGAGGGTAGAGATGCTCTGTCTCCTCCAGCTCTCCTCCAACATGTGGCTGTGCAGCTTTGAAAGGAATGTCTTCTCCAGCCAGTCTGCTCACCAGGCCAGTGGTGGCTGCAGGTGTCCTCAGCTGGAGGTAAAGATCTTTGTCACTGAGATTGGCGATCTGGATGGATATCCCACCTTCTCTCCCACAGTGCTCCCAGGTTTAAACCCAGTGCTAATTCTGCATCGGGAAATACCATGCTCCAGCAAGGCCTGATGTCGGCCAATTGGGTGACTGACCTGAGCCTTCAAGGACATTGATGGTGTAGGTGGGGAAAACAATAGGGCCAGTTCCCTGCTACTCAAACAGTCCTAAAGCCCCGTGGAGGCTGATAAACCTTCAGTGCATAGAGCAAGGCTTGACCCCCTAGGCCTGGCATGGTAACCTCCTGCTCTTACTGGTCACAATGCACGCATCCCAGTGATGCTTGGCTGAAACCTCCATGTTCAACCCTAACACCACCTGTATTCCTAACTCCCTGGAGTATTGATTCAATCACATACCACCAGGAACCACAGGGTTATGGTAAAGGACAGATAGGGAGAGCTTGATGCGGACACAATAAATGTGTCTGATAAAAGCAAAATACTGCGGATGCTGGAAATCTGACACAAAGACAAAAAATGCTGGAAAAACTCAGCAGGTCTGACATTGTCTGTGGAGAGAGAGAGACAGAGTTAACATTTTGAGTCCGTATGAGATCTGACGGAGAGTCATATGGACTCGAAACATTAGCTCTGTCTTTCTCTGCACAGACACTGTCAGACCTGCTGAGATTTTCCAGCATTGATAAAGATGTCTAACCCTTGTCAAGTGGAGATTTGGAGGAGAGGGAAGATATTAATCAGCTCACACCCTTCAACAAGATGTTCAGTGGAACTGGTCAGTAATGATAAACGTCTCCACTCCGGTGTCAATTAGAGCTCAAAACCTCCAATGTTCTGAACGTTACACCCACCATAGGGAAAGCCACTATCACTCTGCTTAAAACTGAGCCTCTCCCCAAAGGAATCTCACACCCCCCCACTGCTTCGGCCTGGCTCTCAATGGGAGGTCCAACTGGTTTAACATGGATTGGGAAGGGGATGCAGTTGCCTGTATGGGGTCTCCGTGCCTGATATCTGTGGTGGCAGTGGTTGTTGAAGGCAGTCTCATTTGAAGTACCCAGCAGCATTACAATTCCAGCACCTCCTTGGATTATCCCTTGGGTGGGATCAGCCATAAGGCTGGACATAGGGATCGGACAGCAGGGACTGGATTTGTGCCAAAGACCTACAGCCCTCTCCACACCAACAGCCACCTCCCTGATGGTGGCCTCTTCCTGGTCGTAGGACTCCCGCCTTTCTCCGTGATCTGGATGGGGTGGGGTGTGTGCCAAAGGAGGACAACTGGGGTTTGACACTGTTCAGCCTCCTCAGCTCCATCCAGATGGTTCCATCCCTCACTGCCTTGGCTTGGCGCCCCCTTAGCTGTGTCCCTGGTCGATCTGAAAGAAGAATCCAGGGAGAAGACGCAGCTGAACAATTTCACCAGCTCCTGGGATAGGGAGACCAGCTCCTCTGCCTTGTCTTGCTTACACTCATAACACTTCTGTAGTAACTGTGAAAGCAACTGCTGTCCCCAAAAACCTGTTCCCCAGCCCCACATGGATCCACTGCAAACTCCTTTGAGCATCTAACCCTCTTCCCAGTGTTACAGGGCTTCCCCCATCACAGACACCACCTGCTTGCTCTCATTGAGGTGTCTGGACACAATGACCAACTGTGCATCCTTGACCCAGTTTCAGCTGTTGCCTTGTTGGATGCCCCTGGCCCCCACCTTGTATCTGGCCAGCAGGTAGACTATCCCAGCAGGGAACACCATGTTCTTCCTTCCAATAGTGAAGGGGATGTCGAAGGGTCATGAGGACTCGAAACGTCAACTCTTTTCTTCTCCGCCGATGCTGCCAGACCTGCTGAGTTTTTCCAGGTGATTCTGTTTTTGTTTTGGGGACACCGCCTGGTTTCAGTTTCATCCACCAGCACCCCCAAAGATACTGGAGCAGTTTTGGCTCCAGTTTCAAATCTTCCACCATCTGCTCCATCCTGGCCCAGGTGACTTCCCACCTTGTCTGCCTGTGCTCTGGAATATAGTGTGTGATTCAAGCAGCATCTCCTTTAGCCAGTACCACTATCATTAACACCCCTTTGTTCAGTACATCTCTGGCAATCTACTTTCTACCCTTAATGTCCCCATTAGCACATTTCTTTGCTAATATCATCACCTCTTTGTCCATGATATCTTTTGGCTATCTCCCCCTATCACTGACCCTCTATCCAGCTTCACCTGTCCCATCCCCTCTTAATCAGCTTATATTTCATCACATTCCTACCTCCTTTAGCTCTGAAGAAGAGTCATACAGACTTGAAACATTATCTCTGTCTCTCTCTCTCTACAGATGCTATCAGACCTGCTGAGTTTCTCCAGCATTTGTTGCTGTTGGTTTCATGGTCATCATCAGAGATTTAATTCCAGATTTTTATTAGATTCCAATTCCACCATCTGCTGTGGGGGGATTCAAACCCAGGTCCCCAGAGCATTACCCTGGGTCATTGGCCAAGTGACAATACCACTATGCCACCAGCTCCCCTGGAAATGTAAAATTACAATGTGATAGTGATAGATTAAGGGAATGAGCAAAACTGTTGCAAATGGATTTGAAAACATCATTAACCTCTGAGCTATAAAAAGACAGAAAAAGGCTATGGGGAAAGGACAGGTAAGTGAAATCAATAATGGGAAATAAGGAAATGGCGGAAACATTAAACAGATTTGTCTTCACCAAAAAATACACAAATAACAACTCAGAAATAATTGTGAATGAAGAGGTGAAAGGGGGGAGGAGCTTAAAACAATTCCAATCACCAGGGAAAGAGGACTAAGGAAAGTGTTAGAACAAAAGACTGACAAGTCCTGGTGGACTTCATTCAAGAGCCTTGAAAGGATTGGCTGCAGAGCTTGCAGATGCAATGGCTTGTATTTTCCAAAATTCCCTAGATTCTGGAAAGGTCCCATCAGATTGAAACATAGTGAAGTAATTCCTCTATTCAAGATGGGCGAGAGACAGAAAACAGGAAACGACAGGTCAGTTATCCTTACATCTGTCACAGGGAAGGTGCTAGAATCAATTATTAAGGAGGCTATAGCAGGGCACTTAGAAAATGTTAATGAAATCAGGCAGCATCAACATAGTTTTGTGAAAGGAAAATCTAATTTATTGGAGTTGTTTGACATGGTGTACTTGGATTTCCAGAAGGCATTTGACAAGACGCCACATCAAACATTACTGCATAAAATGAGAGCTCATGGTGTAGGTATTATGACACAGCCAAAGGTAAATGCTAATCCAAATCCAAGTTGATTATATGTAACGATAAAGCTGTGCTTCCTTGGGGAACATCTGTAACGATAAAGCTGTGCTTCCTTGGGGAACATCTGTAACGATAAAGCTGTGCTTCCTTGGGGAACATCTGTAACGATAAAGCTGTGCTTCCTTGGGGAACATCTGTAACGATAAAGCTGTGCTTCCTTGGGGAACATCTGTAACGATAAAGCTGTGCTTCCTTGGGGAACATCTGTAACGATAAAGCTGTGCTTCCTTGGGGAACATCTGTAACGATAAAGCTGTGCTTCCTTGGGGAACATCTGTAACGATAAAGCTGTGCTTCCTTGGGGAACATCTGTAACGATAAAGCTGTGCTTCCTTGGGGAACATCTGTCTACCATCCTCAGCCCAGCCCAAAAATAACCATTTACCACCACTCATGGTTTTTTGCCCATGAGCCAATTTTTAAATCCAATTTGACACCAGCCCTCCTGTCCCTTGAGCCTCAGTTTTGTAAAGCAGCCTTTTGTATGGCACTTTGAAATTACTTTTTTGGATATCAGTGACTAAACTAATGGAGAGTGGGTGTTAACTATGTGGACAGCCAGAAGGCTTTCAGTAAAGTCCATCACAAGAGGCTTGAACTCAAGTTGAAGCTCATGAAATTAAAGGAATATGATGGGCCTAGTTCAGAGAGTGACAGGAGACTGAGAGTAGGGACAATTGGCATTACCCTAACTGGCAGAATGTGACTAGTGGCACCCCACAAAGATCTAAATTGGCACCTCAACGATCCACTACATTGATGAGTGAATTATACGATGGGATAGATAGCCAAATATCCAAATTTGCTGATGATTGAAATGTGGATGACATTGAAAATGGTGTCGATGGAAATGTAAAATTACAATGTGATAGTGATAGATTAAGGGAATGAGCAAAACTGGGAAACTTGAAAACACTGTCCCATTGATCCACTTTTGCAACTTTTATGTTTCGAGATGCAGACTTTGAATTCAGTAGTAGTAAGACCACCCAGTCTCAAGAGGTTTTTATAACACTAAATTAAACATTTATTAATGCAAAGAAAATTGTAAACACACACATATGTACATACAATTACTGCTATAATAACTGCATAAATCACCTAATTAATCTGACTCTCAGTTAGACCTCCGGGAAGGCAACAGTAAAGCTCATAGATTTAAAGAAACCCTGGGTAAAGCACATTTGACCTTACATATTCAAATGAGGTTTGTTGCAGACACAGTTGGAGGTTTACAGGCTGGTTAGATCTTAAATGTCTCTGACCTACACACACAAACTCTGTTTATACCCAGCTTATCCTTTGAATGTAACTTTCCCGTTGTGTTACCAGGTTTTTTAATTTTACCTGAATGAACAATAAACCCTTTCATTCCACCAATTTTATTAGTAAGCTGAAAAAAATAGACACATTACTTGGCATCTTCTAGTTAGGTGCAAGATTTCACCCCTTCTTTTGAATGGTTTATTCAAAAATGCAAATTGCCATCTCGACACCCATGTTTCTAAACTTCCCCATCTTTATCTAATTATCATTTGAAACCTCATTACTTCAATGCATCAAAGCTCCCAGATATTAATCAAATTAAGACACGCACACATACATAGACACCACTAAACTCTATTTAAAAAAATAGTTTCCAACAACATTATAGACATTAATCTCTTCATGACAGGTAATGTATTAGAGTGGTTAGAGGATTGCTTAGCCAACAGGGAACACAGAGTACGGATAAATGGGTCATTTTCAGATTGATGAGTTGTAATCAGTAGTTTTTAAGTTCATTCATGGGATGTGGGCATTACTCATTAGGCCAGCATTTATTGCCCATCCCTAATTGCCCTTGAGAAGGTGACGGTGAGCTGCCTTCTTGAGCTGCTGTAATCCATCTGGTGTAGGTACACCCACAGTGCTGTTAGGGAGAGAGTTCCAGGATTTTGTCCATGTGGTGTAGGTACACCCACAGTGCTGTTAGGGACGGAGTTCCAGGATTTTGTCCATGTGGTGTAGGTACACCCACAGTGCTGTTAGGGAGAGAGTTCCAGGATTGAGTTCCAGGATTTTGTCCGTGTGGTGTAGGTACACCCACAGTGATGTTAGGGAGGGAGTTCCAGGATTTTGTCCGTGTGGTGTAGCTACACCCACAGCGCTGTTAGGGAGGGAGTTCCAGGATTTTGTCCGTGTGGTGTAGGTACAACCACAGTGCTGTTAGGGAGGGAGTTCCAGGATTTTGTCCATGAGGTGTAGGTACACCCATGGCGCTGTAAGGGAGGGAGTTCTAGGATTTTGTCCATGTGGTGTAGGTACACCCACAGTGCTGTTAGTGCTCAGGCCTCAACTAATTACAATCTATAGCAACAACTTGGATGAGAGGACTGAACATATAATTGCTAAATTTGCTGATGACACAAAGATAGTACAGATACTGCAAAAGGATATAGATAAGTTGTGACTGGGCATTAAATTGTCAGATGGAGTATAATGTGTGAAAATGTGAACCTGGCGACTTTGGCAGGAAGAATAGAAAAGCAGCAAATTATTTAAATGGAGAGCGACTTCAGAATCAGCAGTACAGAGGGATCTGGGTGTCTTGGTACATGAATCACACAAAGTTAGTCTGCAGGGCAGCATGTGAATAGGGAGGTAAATGGAATGTTGGTGTTTCTTGAAGGGGAATGGAATTTAAAAGCAGGGATCTTCTGCTACAGTTTTATAGGGTGTTGGTGAGACTGCATCTGGAATACTGGGCACAGCTTTGGTCTCCTTATTTAAGAAAAGATGTAAATGTGTTTGAAGCAGTTCAGAGAAGGTTCAGCCAGCTCATACCTGGAGTGGGAGGGTTACCTTACAGGGAGAGGTTGGATTGGCTGCACCTGTGTCCATTGGAGTTCAGAAGAATGAGAAGTGACCTTATTGAAACCTTTAAGATCCTGAGGGGTTTTGACAGGGTGGATGTGGAGAGAATGTTTCCTCTTGTGGGAGAGACTAGAACTGAGAGGCTCATCAGTCTGTGGAATTGTCTTCCCCAGAGGCTGCTGGAGGCTGAGTCAATGAATAATTTTAAAGCTGAGTTAGATAGATTCTTAAAAACAAAAAAACTGCGGATGCTGGAAATCCAAAACAAAAACAGAATTACCTGGAAAAACTCAGCAGGTCTGGCAGCATCGGCGGAGAAGAAAAGAGTTGACGTTTCGAGTCCTCATGACCCTTCGACAGAACTTGAGTTCGAGTCCAGGAAAGAGCTGAAATATTTCAGCTCTTTCCTGGACTCGAACTCAAGTTCTGTCGAAGGGTCATGAGGACTCGAAACGTCAACTCTTTTCTTCTCCGCCGATGCTGCCAGACCTGCTGAGTTTTTCCAGGTAATTCTGTTTTTGTTTTAGATAGATTCTTGACTGACAAGGGAGTTAAATTGTAAAGGGGTTAGATAGGAACGTAGAGGCTACATTCAGATCAGTCATGATCATATCAAATGGTAGAGCAGGCTCTAGGGGCCAAATGGCCTACTCCTGCTCCTGGTTCATATGTTTGTATGAAACTAGTTGAGTTGCTTCTGCAGGGAGTCAGCACAAGGACGATGGACTGGAAGTGCTTCTCCTCTGTTTTAACCATTCTGTGACAATATGACTCTTTATAAAAAGCTAGAAACAATGGACTTGGTTTCCAGCTACATAAACCAGTAAGATGTTACAAAAAGGCACGCTGAATAATCAAAGAGGCTGATGGAATACTGGCCTTTATATGGAGGTGCTACAAACATGTGGGGGTAATAAATCATGCTCTAGTTATATCGAATTGGTGTCAGAGGTGCTACACATTAGTGTGAGTAATACGGCTCTGTAACATAAACATGCCATCAAATATTGTGACAGTTGGGACCCAGGAGAGGTTTATCCAGCAATTCTTTTGTTCTTCAAGATTTTGTTTTGTCAAAAGTTTCTAAGCCACCTTGTGTTAATTGTAACAGTCTGGATAATGGATCTGAACAGAAGTTACTCTGCTACTGTTAACAACTCAACCAGTAACTTTGGTCACAATACTTGGAACTGAGCGGAACTAAACCACGAGTGTCTCCAAGTGATGATGAAAGTTACGTAAATACACTCCCTAAAACAGGCTGAATAAAGCGGGTTAGCAGTAAAAGCTGCAAGGCCAGGTCACGGTGAGAGGTGCTGCACTTTGCAGAAAACCCAGCATTATCTTCCCCTTCTATTGCTCATCTGTGTCTTCCACAGAACCTTCGGCTCAGCTGAAGCAGTTAGAGAGAGCTTTTGCTTTACATGGCTGTTTTCATAAATTACGTCTGAAAAATTGAAAATAGAAATGGTACATGGTAGGACATGGTGAATCAATATCATTTATAAATGAAAAGAAATAAATTGATAATGCAAATTTAATATCCCTGGCAACCACAAAATAAGCAGCCAAATAAGTGATATAATGGCGAACAAAATAATAACATATAACAGTCTGAGTTACTATTCTGTACACATCTGTACCTGTATGTTAAAGTGTTACTGACTAACACCAATCTATAACATTCCGTGTTACCGTTTTATACACATCTATACCTGTATGTTAATGTGTTACTGATTAATACCAATATATGACAGTCAGTGTTACTGTTTTATACATGCCTGTACTTGTATGTTAATGTGTTACTGATTAATACCAATATATAAGTCAGTGTTACTGTTTTATACATATCTGTACCTGTATGTTAATGTGTTTCTGATTAATACCGATATATAACAGTCAGTGTTACAGTTTTATACATATCTGTAACTGTATGTTAATGTGCTACTGATTAGTACCAATCTATAACAGTCTGTGTTACTGTTTTATACACGCCTGTACCTGTATGTTAATGTGTTACTGATTAATATCAATCTATAACAGTCTGTGTTACTGATTTATACACGCCTGTACCTGTATGTTAATGTGTTACTGATTAATACCAATCTATAACAGTCTGTGTTACAGTTTTATACACATTTGTACCTGCTTGTTAACGGGTTACTGACTAATACCAATATATTACAGTCTGTGTTACTGTTATATACACATCTGTACCTGTACGTTAATGTGTTACTGATTAATACCAATATATAATAGTCTGTGTTACTGTTATATACAAATCTGTACCTGTATGTTAACGTGTTTCTGATTAATACCAATCTATAACAGTCTGTGTTACAGTTTTACACACATCTGTCAATGTATGTTAATATGTTACTGTTTAATACATACCTATAACATTCCTTGTTACATTCATATACACATCTGTACCTGTATGTTAATGTGTTACTGATTAATACCAATATATAACATTCCGTGTTACTGTTTTATACACATCTGTACCTGTATGTTAATGTGTTAGTGATTAATACCAATAACTAACATTCTGTGTTACTGTTTTATACACATCTCTACCTGTATGTTAATGTGTTACTGATTAATACCAATATATAACATTCCGTGTTACTGTTTTATACACATCTCTACCTGTATGTTAATGTGTTACTGATTAATACCAATATATAACATTCCGTGTTACAGTTTTATACACATCAGTACCTGTATGTTAATGTGTTACTGATTAAAACCAATCTATAACAGTCTGTGTTACTGTTTTATACACACCTGTACCTGTATGTTAATGTGTTACTGATTAATATCGATCTATAACAGTCTGTGTTACAGTCTTATACACGCGTGTACCTGTATGTTAATGTGTTACTGATTAATACTAATCTATAACAGTCTGTGTTACAGTTTTATACACATCTGTACCTGCTTGTTAACGTGTTACTGATTAATACCAATATATAACAGTCTGTGTTACTGTAATATACACATCTGTACCTGTATGTTAACGTGTTACTGATTAATACCAATATATAACAGTCTGTGTTACTGTTATATACACATCTGTACCCGTATGTTAATGTGTTTCTGATTAATACCAATCTATAACATTCTGCGTTACATTTTTATACATATCTGTAACTGCATGTTAATGTGCTAATGATTAATACCAATCTATAACAGTCTGTGTTACAGTTTTATACACATCTGTAAATATATGTTAATATGTTACTGTTTAATACATATCTATAACATTCCTTGTTACAGTCATATACACATCTGTACCTGTATGTTAATGTGTTACTGATTAAAACCAATGTATAACAGTCTGTGTTACAGTTTTATACACATCTGTACCTGCTTGTTAACGGGTTACTGATTAATACCAATATTTAACAGTCTGTGATACTGTTATATACACATCTGTACCTGTATGTTAATGTGTTACCGATTTATAACAATATATAACAGTCTGTGTTACCGTTTTATACACATCTGTACATGTATGTTAACGTGTTACTGCTTAATACCAATCTATAACAGTCAGTGTTTCTGTTTATACACATCTGTACCTGTATGTTAATGTGTTGCTGATTAATACCAATATATAACTGTCAGTGTTACTGTTTTATACACATCTGTACCTGTATGTTAACGTGTTACTGATTAATACAAACCTATAACATTCCATGTTACTGTTTCATACACATCTGTACCTGTATGTTAATGTGTTACTGAATAATACCAACATATAACAGTCAGTGTAACTGTTTCATACACATCTGTACCTGTATGTTAATGTGTTACTGATTTATACAAATCTATAACATTCTGTGTTACTGTTTTATACACATCATAACCTGTATGTTAATGATTTACTGATTAATACCAATCTATAACATTCTGTTTTACTGTTATATACACATCTGTAGTTGTATGGTAATGTTTACTGATTAATATGAATCTATAACAGTCTGTGTTACTGTTTTATACACATCTGTACCTGTAAATTAATGGGTTACTGATTAATACCAATCTGTAACATTCTGTGTTACTGTTTTATACACATCATAACCTGTATGTTAATGATTTACTGATTAATACCAATCTATAACATTCTGTTTTACTGTTATATACACATCTGTAGTTGTATGGTAATGTTTACTGATTAATACGAATATATAACAGTCTGTGTTACTGTTTTATACACGCCTGTACCTGTATGTTAATGTGTTACTGATTAATATCAATCTATAACGGTCTGTGTTACTGTTATATACACATTTGTACCTGCTTGGTAACGTGTTACTGATTAATACCAATATATAACAATCTGTGTTACTGTTATATACACATCTGTACCTGTATGTTAATGTGTTACTGATTAATACCAATATATAACAGTCAGTGTTAAAGTTTTATACACATCTGTACCTGTATGTTAATGTGTTACTGATTAAAACCAATCTATAACAGTCTGTGTTACAGTTTTATACACACCTGTACCTGTATGTTAATATGTTACTGATTAATACCAATCTATAACATTCTGTGTTACAGTTTTAAACACATCTGTACCTGCTTGTTAACGTGTTACTGATTTATACCAATATATAACGGTCTGTGATACTGTTATATACACATCTGTACCTGTATGTTAATGTGTTACCGATTAATACCAATATACAACAGTCTGTGTTACCGTTTTATACACATCTGTACCTGCATGTTAACACGTTTCTGATTAATACCAATCTATAACAGTCCGTGTTACAGTTTTATACACATCTGTAAATGTATGTTAATATGTTACTGTTTAATACATACCTATAACATTCCTTGTTACAGTCATATACACATCTGTACCTGTATGTTAATGTGTTACTGATTAATACCAATATATAACAGTCAGTGTTACTGTTTTATACATATCTGTACCTGTATGTTAATGTGTTTCTGATTAATACCGATATATAACAGTCTGTGTTACTGTTTTATACACGCCTGTACCTGTATGTTAATGTGTTACTGATTAATACCAATCTATAACGGTCTGTGTTACTGTTATATACACATCTGTACCTGTACGTTAATGCGTTACTGATTAATACTAATGTGTAATAGTCTGTGTTGCTGTTATATACAAATCTGTACCTGTATGTTAACGTGTTTCTGATTAATACCAATCTATAACAGTCTGCGTTACAGTTTTATACATATCTGTAACTGTATGTTAATGCGCTACTGATTAATACCAATCTGTAACAGTCTGTGTTACAGTTTTATACACATCTGTACCTGTATGTTAATGTGTTACTGAATAATACCAATATATAACAGTCAGTGTAACTGTTTCATACACATCTGTACCTGTATGTTAATGTGTTACTGATTTATACAAATCTATAACATTCTGTGTTACTGTTTTATACACATCATAACCTGTATGTTAATGATTTACTGATTAATACCAATCTATAACATTCTGTTTTACTGTTATATACACATCTGTAGTTGTATGGTAATGTTTACTGATTAATACGAATCTATAACAGTCTGTGTTACTGTTTTATACACATCTGTACCTGTAAATTAATGTGTTACTGATTAATACCAATCTGTAACAGTCTGTGTTACAGTTTTATACATATCTGTAACTGTATGTTAATGTGCTACTGATTAATACCAATCTATAACAGTCTGTGTTACTGTTTTATACACGCCTGTACCTGTATGTTAATGTGTTACTGATTAATATCAATCTATAACGGTCTGTGTTACTGTTATATACACATTTGTACCTGCTTGGTAACGTGTTACTGATTAATACCAATATATAACAATCTGTGTTACTGTTATATACACATCTGTACCTGTATGTTAATGTGTTACTGATTAATACCAATATATAACAGTCAGTGTTAAAGTTTTATACACATCTGTACCTGTATGTTAATGTGTTACTGATTAAAACCAATCTATAACAGTCTGTGTTACAGTTTTATACACACCTGTACCTGTATGTTAATACGTTACTGATTAATACCAATCTATAACAGTCCGTGTTACTGTTTTATGCACATCTGTACCTGCATGGTAACGTGTTTCTGATTAATACCAATCTATAACAGACTGTGTTACTGTTTTATACACATCTGTGCCTATATGTTTTGTTTTACTGATTAATACCAATATATAACAGTCAGTGTTACAATTTTATACATATCTGTACCTGTATGTTAATGTGTTACTGATTAATACCAATCTATAACAGTCAGTGTTTCTGTTTGTACACATCTGTACCTGTATGTTAATGTGTTACTGATTAAAACCAATCTATAACATTCTGTGTTACTGTTTTATACACATCTGTACCTGTATGTTAATCTGTTACTGATTAAAACCAATCTATAACATTTTGTTTTACTGTTTTATACACATCTGTACCTGTATGTTAATCCGTTACTGATTAAAACCAATCTATAACATTTTGTTTTACTGTTTTATACACATCTGTACCTGCATGTTAACATGTTTCTGATTAATGCCAATCTATAACAGTAAGCGTTACAGTTTTATACACACCTGTACCTGAATGTTAATGATTTACTGATTAATACCAATCTATAACAGTCTGTGTTACTGTTTTATACACATCTGTACCTGTACGTTAATGTGTTACTGTTTAACACCAATCTATAACATTCTGTGTCACTGTTTTATACACATCTGAACATGTATGTTAATATGTTACTGATTAATAGCAATGTATAACAGTCTGTGTTACTATTTTATACACATCTGTACCTGTATGTTAACGTGTTAGTGATTACTACCAATATATAACATTCTGTGTTACTGTTTTATACATATCTGTACCTGTATGTTAATGTATTACTGATTAATACCAATATATGACAGTCAGTGTTACAGTTTTATACACATCTGTACCTGTATGTTAATGTGTTACTGATTAAAACCAATCTATAAGTCTGTGTTACTGTTTTATACACACCTGTACCTGTATGTTAATGTGTTACTGATTAATACCAATATATAACCGTCTGTGTTACTGTTATATACACATCTGTACCTGTATGTTAATGTGTTACTGAATAATACCAATATATAACAGTCTGTGTTACTGTTTTATACACATCTGTAAATGTATTTTAATATGTTACTGTTTAATACCAATCTATAACATTCTGTTTTACTGTTTTATACACATCTGTACCCGTATGTTAATGTGTTACTGATTAATACGAATCTATAACAGTCTGTGTTACTGTTTTATACACATCTGTACCTGTAAGTTAATGTGTTACTGATTAATACCAATATATAACCGTCAGTGTTACTGTTTTATACACATCTGTACCTGTATGTTAACGTGTTACTGATTAATACCAATCTATAACAGCTTGCATTGAAGTTTTATACACATCTGTACCTGCATGTTAACGTGTTTCTGATTAATACCAATCTATAACATTCCGTGTTACTGTTTTATACACATCTGTACCTGTATGTTAATGTGTTACTGATTAATACCTATCTATAACAGTCTGTGTCACTGTTTTATACACATCTGTACCTGTATGTTAATCTGTTACTGATTAATACCAATCTATAACAGTCTGTGTTTCAGTTTTATACATATCTGTACCTGTATGTTAATGTGTTACTGATTAATACCAATATATAACAGTCTGTGTTACTGTTATATACACATCTGTACCTGTATGTTAATGTGTTACTGATTAATACCAATATATAACAGTCTGTGTTACTGTTATATACACATCTGTACCTGTATGTTAATGTGTTACTGAATAATACCAATATATAACAGTCTGTGTTACTGTTTTATACAAATCTGTACCTGCATGTTAACGTGTTTCTGATTAATACCAATCTATAACAGTCTGCATTACAATTTTATACATATCTGTAACTGTATGTTAATGTGCTACTGATTAATACCAATCTATAACAGTCTGTGTTACTGTTTTATACACATCTGTAAATGTATGTTAATATGTTACTGTTTAATACCAATCTATAACATTCTGTTTTACTGTTTTATACACATCTGTAAATGTATGTTAACGTGTTACTGCTTAATACCAATCTCTAACAGTCAGTGTTTCATTTTATACACATCTGTACCTGTATGTTAACGTGTTCCTGATTAATACCAATATATAACTGTCTGTGTTACTGTTTTATACACATCTGTAAATGTATGTTAATATGTTACTGTTTAATACCAATCTATAACATTCTGTGTCACTGTTTTATACACATCTGAACATGTATGTTAATATGTTACTGATTAATAGCAATGTATAACAGTCTGTGTTACTATTTTATACACATCTGTACCTGTATGTTAACGTGTTAGTGATTACTACCAATATATAACATTCTGTGTTACTGTTTTATACATATCTGTACCTGTATGTTAATGTATTACTGATTAATACCAATATATGACAGTCAGTGTTACAGTTTTATACACATCTGTACCTGTATGTTAATGTGTTACTGATTAAAACCAATCTATAAGTCTGTGTTACTGTTTTATACACACCTGTACCTGTATGTTAATGTGTTACTGATTAATACCAATATATAACCGTCTGTGTTACTGTTATATACACATCTGTACCTGTATGTTAATGTGTTACTGAATAATACCAATATATAACAGTCTGTGTTACTGTTTTATACACATCTGTAAATGTATTTTAATATGTTACTGTTTAATACCAATCTATAACATTCTGTTTTACTGTTTTATACACATCTGTACCCGTATGTTAATGTGTTACTGATTAATACGAATCTATAACAGTCTGTGTTACTGTTTTATACACATCTGTACCTGTAAGTTAATGTGTTACTGATTAATACCAATATATAACCGTCAGTGTTACTGTTTTATACACATCTGTACCTGTATGTTAACGTGTTACTGATTAATACCAATCTATAACAGCTTGCATTGAAGTTTTATACACATCTGTACCTGCATGTTAACGTGTTTCTGATTAATACCAATCTATAACATTCCGTGTTACTGTTTTATACACATCTGTACCTGTATGTTAATGTGTTACTGATTAATACCTATCTATAACAGTCTGTGTCACTGTTTTATACACATCTGTACCTGTATGTTAATCTGTTACTGATTAATACCAATCTATAACAGTCTGTGTTTCAGTTTTATACATATCTGTACCTGTATGTTAATGTGTTACTGATTAATACCAATATATAACAGTCTGTGTTACTGTTATATACACATCTGTACCTGTATGTTAATGTGTTACTGATTAATACCAATCTATAACAGTCTGTGTTTCAGTTTTATACATATCTGTACCTGTATGTTAATGTGTTACTGATTAATACCAATATATAACAGTCTGTGTTACTGTTATATACACATCTGTACCTGTATGTTAATGTGTTACTGATTAATACCAATATATAACAGTCTGTGTTACTGTTATATACACATCTGTACCTGTATGTTAATGTGTTACTGAATAATACCAATATATAACAGTCTGTGTTACTGTTTTATACAAATCTGTACCTGCATGTTAACGTGTTTCTGATTAATACCAATCTATAACAGTCTGCATTACAATTTTATACATATCTGTAACTGTATGTTAATGTGCTACTGATTAATACCAATCTATAACAGTCTGTGTTACTGTTTTATACACATCTGTAAATGTATGTTAATATGTTACTGTTTAATACCAATCTATAACATTCTGTTTTACTGTTTTATACACATCTGTAAATGTATGTTAACGTGTTACTGCTTAATACCAATCTCTAACAGTCAGTGTTTCATTTTATACACATCTGTACCTGTATGTTAACGTGTTCCTGATTAATACCAATATATAACTGTCTGTGTTACTGTTTTATACACATCTGTAAATGTATGTTAATATGTTACTGTTTAATACCAATCTATAACATTCTGTTTTACTGTTTTATACACATCTGTAAATGTATGTTAACGTGTTACTGCTTAATACCAATCTCTAACAGTCAGTGTTTCATTTTATACACATCTGTACCTGTATGTTAACGTGTTCCTGATTAATACAAATCTATAACATTCTGTGTTATTGTTTTATACACATCTGTACCTGTATGTTAATGTGTTACTGATTAATACCAATCTATAACAGTCTGTGTTACAGTTTTATACACATCTGTACCTGCATGTTAACGTGTTTCTGATTAATACCAATATATAACCGTCAGTGTTACTGTTTTATACACATCTGTAGCTTTATGTTAATGTGTTACTGATTAATACCAATCTATAACATTCTGTGTTACTGTTTTATACACATCTGTACCTGTATGTTAATGTGTTGCTGATTAATACCAATCTGTAACAGTCTGTGTTACTGCTTTATACACACCTGTAGCTTTATGTTAACGTGTTACTGATTAATACCAATCTATAACGTTCTGTGTTACTGTTTTATACAAATGTATACCTGTATGTTAATGTGTTACTGATTCATACCAATATATAACTGTCTGTGTTACAGTTTTAATCACATCTGTACCTGTATGTTAATGTGTTACTGATTAATACCAATCTATAACATTCTGTGTTACTGTTTCATACACATCTGTACCTGTATGTTAATGTGTTACTGATTAATACCAACATATAACAGTCTGTTTTACTGTTAAACCGACCTTTGTACTGTATGTTAATGTGTTACTGAGTTTAAAAGAGTGGGAGCTGAAATTCAGAGCAGAGATTTAAAAATAGCCAAAGCTGGACTCGGCCTGAATGTGGCGTGAGAACAGGGGGTTTTTTACATGAAGACTTAGAGCTGTCCGGAAAGGAGCAGCCAGCAAGAGCTTTATTAAAGGCTACGAGAAACAGGGGCCAACTCCGGAGAGGCAAGCTGTAACCTCAGGACATTCAGGCAATGGAGTTCAAAGTGACATTGTGATACAAAATGTAATGCATCACAGGGGTGGCTGCTGATTGGTAAGTAGGGTCAGGTGATCTCTTCTACTTCTACTTTTTCTACTAATTAAACTGCTGCAGTCCATTAGCTTAAGCAAAATAAGGTGAGTTTTTGGACTGTAGTGGGAGTATTTGGAGAGGAATAAGACCTCTTAGGTAGCATAGGTAGTATTCTTTAAAGGGAGTAACTAATGAGCTTAATCTAAAGGGAAGTCATGGCAGCAGAGTTTGCACCCATGGTATGCTCCTCCTGCACTATGTGGGAAGTCATGGTCACTCCCTGTGTCCCTGGTGACCATGTGTGCAGGATGTCTGTCCAGCTGCAGCTACTGGCTAACCACATTTAGGAGCTAGAGCTGTGGGCAGATTCACTTTGGAGCATTCACGATGCTGAGATTGTTGTGGACAGCACATTCAGTGAGGTGGTCACACCACAGGTAAAGACTGAACAGGCATAAAGGGGATGGGTGACCACCAGGCAGCGGAGAGGAAGGCAGGTTGTGGAGGAGTCCCCTGTGGCTGTCCCCCTCTCTAACAGATTTACCGTTTTGGATACTGTCGGGGGAGGTGACTTCTCAGGGGAAAGCAGCAGGAGCCGAGTTCATGGCACCACGGGTGGTTCTGCTGCACAAGAGAGAAGGAAGAAGAGTGGCAGGGCTATAGTCATAGGGATTCAGTAGTAAGGGGAACAGACAGGCATTTCTGTGGCCGCAAAAGAAACTTCGGGATGGTATGTTGCCACCTGGTGCCAGGGTCAAGGATATTTCGGAGGTGCTGCAGAGCATTCTGAAGTTGGAGGGTGAACAGCCAGTGGTCATGGTGCATATTGATACCAACGACACAGGTTAAAAAAGGGATGAGGTCCTACAAGCTGAATATGGGTTGAAAATTAAAAATTAGGACCTCAAAGGTAGTAGCCTCAGGATTACTACAAGTGCCACGTACTAGTGAGAGTAGAAATGTAGAGGGGAGGGATTCAGATTCTTGGGACATTGGGACCAGTTCTGGGAAAGTGGGACCAGTACAAACTGGATGGGTTGCATTGGGCAGGACTGGGATCAATGTCCTTGGGGGGGTGGAAGGGGGGAGTGTTTGCTAGTGCATATTAGAATGGCAAGGGGACGGGAACCTGAGCAGGGGGACAGAGGAGGGAAAACAAAGATCGAAGTGAAAATTGGAAAAGTAAGAAGTCAAAGTGGAAGGCAAAACAAGAAGAAGAACAAGGGTTTCATGAAGCTATTAAGGTATATAATGTTGTTGAAAATTTGTTTTTTAAAAATAGAGGGTTAGCCTGTGAGTGTGTCTTAATTGGATTAAAGCCAGCTATCTGGGCACTTCGATTTGTACAAGTTTTGAGATGTAAGAGAGGTAGAATGCATTTTCATTTTTTGAATAGAGCATTCAAGAAGTGAAGTGAAATCTGGCACCTAGCCAGCAGAGAACAAGCAATATGTTTATATTACTAATAAAATTGGTATTATGAAAGGGGTTTTATTGTTACAAGAGGCTGGTGATACAATGAGAATTTATATTCAATGAACGGTGCTCGGTGTGACTTCAGCAGTTTTCATGTTTGCAGAGCAGAGACAATGTAAGATGAAAGTAGCTGTAAGCCTCCAACTGTCTCCACAGGAACCAAAGTGAGAAGAACCTGATTTTGAGTTTGTAAGGTGAAAATGCTTTGCCAGGTGCCTGGTTAAGTCTACTGGTTGCTGTTGCCTTAATGGAAATTAGTTTGGGAATTTGTTAAATGTTATGATAATAGTAATTTGCAGCATGTAAATATTTAACTTGTGTAAGCTAATAAAGTGTTTGATTTAATTTAATATAAAACCTATTAGGAACTGGTGGTCTGAATCCTGAATTTAGAGTTGCATCTCAAACATAACACTTAAAATTATAGGTTATGACAGTTGTTTAAAGTTTCCCACTGGGATTTTTAAATTACTCCGCTTTACCAACTCATAACAATTGGGGGCTGTGCTAGGATAAAAATATTTCTAATTCCATGATTGGTCTGGAATTGGTGAATCTTAAGCTTATGCATATAAGAGGCACTTTGAATTGAGGAGTTGGTGAGGTTTTTAGAAGTGGTGAGACTGCAAGATGGCTTTGGCAATTACTAAGACTTGTCTGGGAGTAGAAAGGAAAACTCTGACTGGGTTGGAGAAAATAACCAAAAGTAAGTTAACGGAGTTGGCAGATAATTTAAAATTGGGGCTATCTGCAGGAGGTAGGAAATCAGATATAACTAAAAGTATAGCACAGCATCTATAGTTGGAAGTGAAACCTGACACTAGTGGGACACAGCTGGAGGTAGTGAGACCTCAGTTACAAATGAAAAATTAGAAGCAAAGGACAGAGAAATGGCTTTTAAAAGGGAATTAAAAATTGTGAAGATAGAGAAGGAGGAAAGAGAAAAGAGAGATGGAGAGAGAGAGAATTCCAACTGAAAATGATGGCAGTTAAAAAAGTAGGTGAGGAAGGATTTATCTCTAGAGTAGAACCCAATGGGGAGATGTTTAAATTTGTCGAAGCTCTTCCAAAGTTTGAGGAAACAGATATTGAAGCATTCTTTATTTCATTTGAGAAGCTAGCTGAACAGATGAAATGGCCACAGGAAAACTGGGCATTATTATTACAACCTAAGTTATTAGGTAGGTGTCTTGAAGTATAAACTTCACTTTCAGGAGAAATGTCGGTGAATTATGATGTGATGAAAAAGGCTATTTTGAGTGTGTATGATTGGTTCCTGAATTATACAGGAAGAAATTTAGGAATATGAGAAAACAGCCTGAGAAAACTTATATTGAGTTTGAAAGAGTAAAGCAAAGTAATTCTGACCAGTGGATATGGGCATTAAAAATAGAGACAATATATGCAGCTCTTAGGCAAGTCATTCTTTTGGAAGAATTTAAAGATTCAATCCCTGTGGTAGTGAGAACTCATGTGGAGGAAGAGAGGGTTGATTCTGTAAGACAAGCAGCAGAGATAACTGATGATTATGAGTTAGTTCATAGAGCTAAACCTTTTTATCATCATCCTTTCAAATTGAAAAAGGATATGAAGTGGGAAGGTGAAAGGAAGGCAGGTAGTCAGGGAAGAGGAGTAGCTGGATGTTCCCAGGAAATTTTTTCTCAGAATAAAAAGAAAGGTGCTGAAGGTAGAAGTGACATTCAAAAATTGAGGTGTTTTCATTGTAATAAAGTGGGGCACAGGATGTCAGTGTGTTGGAGATTCCAGGAAAAATTCCAGGAATTATTGGGTACAGAAAAGCTCTGGAAGTAAAAGTACTGTGGGTTCTGAGGTTAAGGTGCAGAAGAAACCAATGGTTTGTGTAAAGGTGAAACAAGGAGAATCAGTGAAAGGTAAATAAGTGGGAACATGTTCACAGTTTTGTCAAGAGAATTCAGAGGAGCGGGTTGCAGAAATGTTTAAAGACTTTGTGTGTGAAAGAAAAGTCTTTCCATGTGTACAGGGTGGAGTAGGTAAAGACGTTAAATTTTTAAGAGACACAGGGTCTAGTCATCTTTAATGTTGTGGGATAATTATATTTGTTGTTCAGAGGGAATATTGCAGGAGAATGTGATAATAAGTGGGGTTCACGGAGATGTTAAATCTACTCCATTGTGGAAGGTACATTTAAAGAGCAAATGGAAAGCTGGTGAAGTTATAGTTGGAGTGGTGGAAAGATTGCCCATTGCAGGGGTTCAATTTATTCTGGGTATAATTTATTCTGGGTCACAAATATGGGTGATAGTAGTTGAGCAGCCTGTAAAAGAGTTTACAACAGAAGTGTTACAGAAGGAACATCCTGGACTGTTTCCAGATTGTGTTACAATGAGATCAAAGGCTCACAGGGATGAACAAGACAAGCAAGATTAGCAGGCAATTCAAAGGCAAGACGAAGGTGTCTAAATCCAATTAGCTGGCACTGTATTTGATAACATTGTTCAGGAAGAAGGAATACAGGACAATTCAGCTGAAACGTTTTACTCAAAGAGGTTAGTGGAATTACAGAAAAATGGTTTGCAATGAAAACAGTTATATCAGAAAGCTTATCCAAAAACCGAAGCAAGATGTACTCCAGTGTGTTATTATCTTTGAGGGAATATTTTAATGAGAATATGGTGGTCAGATCATGTCTCAGCAGATAAAAGCTAGAGGGAGGTGCATCAGATTGTTATCCCATTAGGGTATAGAAATGAGATTCTGAGGATTGCTCCTGAAATTCCAATGGAGGGACGTTTAGGAATTAGGAAAACACAGGAAAAGATAGAGGTATTTTTTGGCCAGCGTTGCATAGGGATGTTGTCAAATTCTGTAGAATCTGTTATACATCTCAAATAACAGGAAAACCACAAGCAGGGATTAAGCTGGTACCTTTAATCCCAATACCAGCATTTGAAGAACCTTTTACCAGGGTCATGATTGATTGTGTAGGACCCCTCCCTAAGACCATTAACAATAATGGGTGTGTCTACCAGGTTTCCTGAAGCGATACCTTGAAGAAATATTACAACTAAGAAGATTGTAGGGGAGTTATTATTTTTTTTTTGCAAGATATGGTTTACCTAAGGAAATATAATCAAATCAGGGGTCAAATTTCATGTCCCAGCTGTTTAAGGAAGTAATGAACAGTTTGGGGATAAAACAGTTGAAGTCAACAGCTCATCATCCGAAGTCACAAGGAGCTTTGGAAAGACGGCATCAAACCTAAAAAACGATGCTGAGAGCGTACTGTCAGGATTATGCACAGGACTGGGATACAGGGATTCCATTTTTGTTACTTGCTATTAGAGATGCTCCTAATGCATCGGCTGGTTTTAGCCCTTTTGAAGTAATTTATGATCATGAGGTAAGGGGACCACTGAAACTGATTCATGGGAGATTGATAGGTCAAAATTCAGAAGCTACTCTCCTGGATTACGCATCAAATTTCAGGGAAAGATTAAACAGAGCATGTGAGTTGGCTAGGGGACATTCCGATATCATAGCAAATGTTGAAAGCGGAAGCAGATGAGAAAGCTAAAATTCACAGTTTTCTTTCTGAAGAGAAAGCACCAGTTTTATTACCAGTACTAGGGGATTCATTAAATTTTTAATGGGCCTTACAGGATTGAGAGGCTAGTAAGACGATGAGAATTTATATTCAATGAGCTGTGTTAGGTATAACTTCAGTGGTTTTCGTGTGAGCAGAACAGAGACAATGTAAGATCAAAACAGCTGTAAGCCTCCAACTGTCTCCACAGGAACCAAAGTGAAAAGAACCTCACTTTAAATTTGTAAGCTGAAAATGCTTTGCCTGGTGCCTAGCTAAGTCTATGGGTGCTGTTGCCTTAAATGAGCTTAGTTTGACAATTTGTTAAAAGCTATGATAGTGGTAATTTGTAGCCATGTGTATATATTTAACTTGTGTAAGCTAATAAAATGTTTAATTTAATTTAATATAAAACCTGTTGAGAACTGGTGGTCTGATTCCTGAATTTAGAGTTGCATCTCAAACATAACACTTAAAATTATAGGTTATGGAATTTGTTTAAAGTTTCCCTCTGGGATCTTTAAATATCTCAGTTTTATCGAAAGGCTGTCTCATATTAAAGGTGAAAAACAAATGGGGTCAGAGTGTAAAGCTAAGATGACTGGCAACATTAAAAAGACAAGCCTAAAGGCATTATATCTTAATGTGCAGAGCATTCGCAATAAGGTAGATGAATTAAAAATGCAGCAGATATAAACGGTTATGATATCATTGCAATTACAGAGATATAGCTGCAGGGTGACCAAGGATGGGAACTGAACATCCAGGGGTATTCAATATTTAGGAAGGACAGAAAAATAGGGAAAGGAGGTGGGGTATCACTGTTAGCAAAGGAGGAAATCAGTGTAATAGTGAGGAAGGATATTAGCTCAGAAAATCATGATGTGGAATCTTTTTGGGTGGAGATAAGAAACACCAAGGGGCAGAAAACATTTGTGGGGGGTGTCTATAGGCCCCCAAACAATACCAGAGAAGTAAGGGAAGGCATTAAACAGGAAATTAGAGATGCATGTAATAAGGGTACAACTGTAATAATGGGTGACTTTAATCTATGTAGACATTGGACAAACCAAACTAGCAATAACACTGTGGAGCAGGATTTCCTGAAGTGTGAACATGATGGTTATTTAGACCAATACATTGAGGAATCAACTAGAGAGCAGGCTATCCTAGACTGGATATTGCGCAATGAGAAAGAATTAATTAACAATCTTGTTGTGTGGGGTCCCTTGGGGAAGAGCGACCGTAAAACGATAGATTGTTCATTAGGATTGAGAGTGAAGAAGTTGAATCTGAAACTAGGGTCCTGAATCTAAATAAAGGGAACTACGAGGGTATGAGGTGCGAGTTGGCAATGATGGATTGGGGAATCTTACTAAAAGTGTTGATGGTGGATGGACAATGACTAATATTTAAGGAATATATGCAGGAATTACAACAATTATTCATTCATGTCTGGCACAAAAATAAAACAGGAAATGTGGCTCAACCATGGCTTACAAAAGAAATTAGGGATAGTATTAGACCCAAAGGGGAAACATATAAAATTGCCAGAAAAAGCAGCAAGCCTGAGGATTGGGAGCAGTTTAGAATTCAGCAAAAGTGGACAAAAAGATTGATCAAGAAGGGGAAAATGGAGTATGAGAGTAAACTTGCAGGGAACATAAAACCTGACTGTAAAAGCTTCTATAAATATGTGAAGAGAAAAAGATTAGTGAAGACATATGTAGGTCCCTTACAGTCAGAAACCGGGAAAATTATAATGGGGAACAAAGAAATGCAGAAGAATTGAACACATATTTTGGTTCTGTCTTCAATAAAAGAGGACACAAATAATTTCCCAGAAATGTTAGGGAACCAAGGGTCTAGTGAGAGGGAGGAATTGAAAAAAATCAGTATTAGTAAAAAAATGGTGCTAGAGAAATTAAATAGGGTCAAAGGCTGAAAAATCCCCAAGGCCTGATAACCTACATCCCAGAGTACTAAAGGAAGTGGCCCTGGAAATATTGGATACATTGGTCATCTTCTAAAATTCTATAGACTCTGGAGCAGTTCCTACTGATTGGAGGGTGGCAAATGTAAACCCACTATTTAAAAAAGGAGGGAGAGAAAAAACAGAGAATTACTGAGCAGTTAATCTAACAATAGTAGTGAGGAAAATGCTGGAGTCCATTATAAAAGACGTGGTAACAGAACACTTGGAAAGCATCAATGGGATTAGACAAAGTCAGCATGAGTTTATGGAAGGGAAATCATGCTTAATTAATCCACTGGAGTTTTTTGAGGATGTAACTAGTAGAATAAATAAGGGAGAACCAGTGGATGTGGTGTATTTGGATTTCAAGAAAGCTTTTGATAAGGTAGCACATAAAAGTCTAGTGGGCAAAATTAAAGAACTTGGGATTGGGGGTAATATAGTGGAATGGATTGAGAATTGGTTGACAGACCATAAGCAGAGAGTGGGAATAAAAGGGTCTTTTTCCAGATGACAGGCGGTGACTAGTGGTATATCGCAGGGAACAGTGCTTGGGCCCCAGCTATTCACGATATATATAAATGACTTGGATGAGGAAGACAAATGCAATATTTCCAAGTTTGCTGATAACACAAAACTAAGCGGGGTTGTGAGGAGGATGCAAGGAGGCTTCAGGGTGATTTAGACAAGTTGTGTGTGGGCAAACAAATGGCAGATGCAGTATAACATGGAGAAATGTGAAGTTATACACTTCGGTGTGAAAAACAGAAAGGCAGAGTATTATTTAAATGATGATATATTGGGGAACGTGGATGTACAGAGGGATCTGGGTGTCCTTGTACACCAGTCACTGAAAGTAAACATGCAGGTGCAGCAAGCAGTTAGGAAGGCAAATGGTATGTTGGCCTTCATTGTGAGAGGACTTGAATACAGGAGCAAGGATGACTTACTGCAGCTGTACAGGGCCTTGGTGAGACCACATCTGGAGTATTGTGCGCAGTTTTGGTCTACCTACTTAAGAAAGGATATACTTGTCATAAAGGGAGTGCAGCGAAGGTTCACTAGGCTGATACCGGGGATGGCAGGACTGTTGTATGAGTAGAGATTGGTTTGACTAGACCTGTATTCACTAGAGTTTAGAAGAATGAGAGGGGGTCTGATTGAAATGTATAAAATTCTAACAGGGCTGGACAGACTAGTGCGGGGAGGATGTTTCCCCTGGCTGGGGAGTCTAGAACCAGGGGCCACAGTCTCTGGGCACGGGCCAGACATTTCAGGGCTGAGATGAGGAAAAATATCTTCATTCACAGGGTGGTGAACCTGTGGAATTCTCTACCACAGAAGTTGTGGAGGTCGGGTCACTGAGTATATTCAAGATAAAAATTGATAATTTTTTAGATATTAGGGGCATCAAGGGGTGTGGAGAGAAAGTGGGAATATGGCGTTGAGATAGAGGATCAGTCATAATCATATAGAATGGCAGAGCAGGCTCGAAGGGCTGAATGGCCTACTCCTGATCCCAGTTTCTATGTGTCTGTGTCTATGACAGTCTGTGCTACTGTGCTGTACACATCTCAGAAAGTGATTTATTTCTGCCTACGTACCTCTCTCCTCAGGGGCTTTCACTGCTCGTGTCTTGCAGCGGTAACAGAAGAGAATGATGATTATGTAACCAATGTACCCAGGATACCCTCCATAACCAATATATCCATAGTGTGTGGTGACTGGTTTTGCTCCTGCTGTTTGGAATAGAATAATGTAATAAATATTGAGAAACACAAGATTACAGCGCAGTGCCATCTGTTAACCTTTGCTCACATAGGGATTTTGTACAGTTCTAATCTAACCTTTCCATTGAGCCCACTGACCTTCAATAACCCCCCATCCTTTAATATTCTTCAGGACGTGACCCTGCCTGTTTGGAATTCTATAACTCACCTGGCGTCGAGCGCTAGTATCAGCAAATCATTGTACTTTCAAAGCAAAGCTCTTCAACACTTCCCTTAGGATTCAAGTACCTTTTCCACATCCTGGCTTTCTGACAGGAACAGGATGAGGCTATTCAGCCCCTCAAACCTCTTCTGCCTTAGTTAGATCAGGGGGTATCTCAATTTGATCTGTGCATCTTTATTCTATAAACATTCCAAGTGGATAACTCCAGGCTCTGCTCCCACACCCGTGTCAATAACTGTCTTTTGATAGGTGCTCATGTAACTATCCAATGGCTGCCCTCGGGTGGAATCTGCAGGAACACGCTGCCTCGCCCCCCACGCCTGTCTAATCACTGAGACATTCCCGGGATTTCCCACACCATTCCCACAGCGGACAGGCTCTCATTCACCCACCACACATCACCTCGCTGCTCCATCGCACCAGGCGCACAGCTCTCAATGCTCCCAGTCCAGGGCTACCGCAGAGGAGACAGGATAGTCCCGAAAGGCAAAAATACTACAGCCCCCAGGATCAATGACTCGTCCCTCAAGTGCCTTTTGGACACAGTGGGGGTTCACCGTGATGTCCCCTACCCCCTGGTCTGGTTGCAGGAGAGGCAGTGCCATCACCAATCGCCCATGGGGGGTGGTGGCAGTGGTGGTCAGCGCCAATGCCCTACAAAAGAGGACAGACACCCAATGCCGCTCCAGGATGAATGGTCTCATCCGTTCCCCAGGGTAAGTCACTCTTCTCATCACTCTCAACTCACACACTCACAAACCCATTACACAGCCACAGGGATCTCACATCCCAAGAGACAACAACACTAACTCTCACACACACCCTCACATCTTCATTAGGCTCATATCCTCTGGAGCTCGTGTTCTCATCCCGTCCATGTCTCCACTCACCACACAAACATTCCACGCAGTACCATGTGTCCCTCTCACACTCTCTCCATCTGTTTTCATGCAGGAGAAGCTGGCTCACAACAGCAGGGAGAGGTCCCAGACCGAGGATGGAGTGACCCACATTAGGCCCCTCACTCACTTTGAGGTGTGTGCCATTGTGCTGACTGGTGAGAATGTGGACCCTGCCTGCGGTGACAGTGAGATCGATGGTGAACACCCACGTAAGGATCCTGCACCACATCATCCCTCTCTCAACAACACTGTAAGTGCTCTCTCTCTCTCTCTCTCTCTCTCTCTCCTGCTTTTGACTCTGCTGCCATGCACTCATTATCTCTACTTTGGTTAACAGGGAGCTCTGCCAAGCGACTGACACCCTCAGCCAGCCTGTCCCCCAGCTCCATCCACATCCTCACCTCCAGCCAAGAGACACCTCCTCCACTGAAGAGCTGGAAATAAGCAGCCTGGAAGACCAGTCACAGCGCTTACCCACACCCTGACCAATGCTGAGACACACATCTCAGTGGGACCCAGGTCGAGAGCAGGCTCAGGTTCACAACCTGGTGGTCACCACACAGGCATGTGTCCACAGCAGGAGGAGGCAGGTTCAGCCCAGCTCCCCGGCACTCAGAGGGCTGCTGTGAGATCCCAGTCAGGTGACAAGCCTCTGGATTCAGCCTTCCAACTCATCCTGGAGAGTCAGTAGAAGGCAGGGGAAATCACATAGAGCTGTTCAAAGCCCACACCCCCTCCCGATAACCCCTCCCCCTCACCCCCTCCCCCACACACCCCCTCCCCCCACCACACATCCTCCCCATAACACCCCCCTCCCCCACTCCCCCTGCTCACCCCTCCCCCCACAAACTCTCCCCATAACCCATCCCCCAAGTGATGCAAAGTGGCACGTGAATCTGAGGAGTGTGTCCGCCTGCTCTCTGATGAAGTGGTGCCCACATATGCGCGTACGGAGGTCTCCAAGGGGAGGATGGTAGGTGCCATGGAGACCCTGGTCCAGCAGAACGTGGAGATGTGCAGAGACCTGCACTGCCTCACTGGAGCCATGGGTGGGTTCCTGCAGCAGCAACACAAGGGGGAAACAGGACACATTGAGGTCCTTCCAGCTGCTTGTCAGGGGGGAGGGGGTGTGGGTGAGGGGTTATGGGGAGGGGGTGGGGGGGGGAGGAGGTATGGGGGAGGGGGTCTGCGGGGGGAGGGGTTATGGGTGAGGGATTATGGGGAGGGGGTGGGGGGAGGGGGAGGGGTTATGGGTGAGGGATTATGGGGAGGGGGTGGGGGGAGGGGGAGGGGTTATGGGTGAGGGATTATGGGGAGGGGTTGTGGGGGGAGGGGTGAGCAGGGGGAGTGGGTGTGGGGGAGTGGGGGAGTGGGGGAGGGGTTATGGGGGAGGGGGAGGGGAGGTGTGCGGGGGAGGGGCTGGGCGGTGTTATGGGGAGGATGTGTGGTGGGGGGAGGGGGTGTGTGGGTGAGGGGTTATAGGGGAGAGGTTGTGCGGGGGGGGGAGGGGGAGGGGGTGTGTGGGGGTGAGGGGGAGGGGGTGTGTGGGGGTGGGGGTGAGGGGTTATAGGGGAGAGGTTGTGCGGGGGTGGGGAGGGGGGAGGGGTTGCGGTGGGTCAATCCGCTAGGCTGGCCCGATGATGATTTGCTGATTTATTACAATGAGGTTCCCCAAGTCCGATGGCGGGAATGTGACCTCCTCATCCCCAGGCGGTTCGGACAATCGCAAACATACTGTCCACCCAACGTCGTCAGGGACCGAATATCCCGGCCTTGGCCTCAATCTACACAATGGACAGGAGCTTCTCACTATTTTCAAATATCCCAACCTCAGCTCAAAAATGGATGAGGTCCCATTTCTCCCAATGAACTCTGTCTGCCACTCATGAACCTCAAGGGTCACACTGCCAGTGTGGTGTCAAGGGGTACAGCATCACACTGCCAGTGTGGTGTCAAGGGTCACACTGCCAGTGTGGTATCAAGGGGTACAGGATCACACTGCCAGTGTGGTATCAAGGGTCACACTGCCAGTGTGGTGTCAAGAGTCACACTGCCAGTGTGGTATCAAGAGTCACACTGCCAGTGTGGTATCAAGGGTCACACTGCCAGTGTGGTGTCAAGAGTCACACTGCCAGTGTGGTATCAAGAGTCACACTGCCAGTGTGGTATCAAGGGTCACACTGCCAGTGTGGTGTCAAGAGTCACACTGCCAGTGTGGTGTCAAGAGTCACACTGCCAGTGTGGTGTCAAGGATCTGGTGAAGTCACTTTATAGCACACAGCAAGTGCCAGGATGATTGCAGCCCATAAGGTGTAATAGGACAGCCACAAATAAAAAATGGTGGTAAATCATAAGCAGTTTGGACTTTGTTTAAAATGGTATGAGACAAGATGTTTTCAATTGCAATGAATGGCATAGATCGCACTGAGAGTGATGGGATAGCTGTGATAGTGAATTTAACTCTTGGTCAGGCAGATTTGAACAAGTTGGTGAGATGCTTACAGCAGAGCTGCAGGACAAAGTCTGTGTGCTTGCTGCTGATTCGGTTTGTCACCTTACACCTGTAAGTGCCAACATCGGTTCCCTGTGTCTTTAGCAGAGTCAAAGTGCTGTTGTTGTGTGACAGTCGATAGTTGACTCCGTTAGCCAGAGGTTGCTCACATCTGTACCAGCTGTACTGGACCAGGTTCCCCTCTTGGACAGAGCATTGCAGGGTCATATTCCTTCCAGCCTCAGGAATCCCTGGAAAGACTTCAATGTGTGGATAGGACACAGCAACTGTAAATAAAGAGACAAGATTTAACCCAGGGTCTCAAGAAAGGAGCAGAATATTCCAAACCACCTCCATACATGACTGGAAAACTCAGGCTCCAGGAGGGAATTATAACTGAAGTTACCAAAATGGGAACTAAAAAGATCTCGATTGTTAATCCCACTGACGTTAATCTCCAATGCAATTAGTGAGAAAAGTGTAAAACAACTTCAATCTGATCCTCCAGGATTGATAACTGGAAAATGAGGTTAATATTACACCTAAATATTTCCGAACAGATGATTTCTGTAATTAATTGGTTCAAATCTACAGGTGGATCGGGTGGGTAGGACAAAGGAAAACTCAAAGGGATCTTAACAAAAATATGTAAAGAGCAAAAGAATAACCATGGAAAGAGTAGGGCCAATTAGGGACCATAGTGGTGATGTGTGTGTGGACCCGGAAGATGTGGGTACAGTCCTCAATGAATACTTTGTGTCAGTCTTCACAATGGAAGAAGATGACACAGGTATAGACATCAGGGTGAGGACTGAAATATTAGAGGAAATTAACATAGAGAGAGAGGTGGTACTAGTGGGTTTAACATCCTTAAAAGTGGATAAATCCACAGGCCCAGATGAGATGTATCCCAGGCTTTTGAGAGAGGCAAGGGAAGTGATATCAGGGGCCCTGGCAATAATTTTCAAATCCTCGCTGGCCACAGGTGAGGTGCCAGAGGACTGGAGCACTGCTAACGTTGTCCCATTATTGTTAAACAAGGGAGGAAGGGATAGACAGGAAATTACAGGCCAGTCAGAGTTACCTCAGTGATGGGGAAGTTACTAGAAAGAACTCTGAGAGACAGACTATATCTGCACTTGGAGAGACACGGATTAATCAGGAATCAGGATTAATTAGTCAGCGTGGATTTGTTAAGGGAAGGTTGTGTTTGACAATTCTGATTGAATTTTTTCAGGAGGTAACAAGGAGTGTTGATGAGGGTAATGCATTTGATGTGATCTACATGGACTTTAGCAAGGTTTCTGATAAAGTCCCTCATGGGAGACTGGTCAAGAAAGTAAGAGCCCATGGGATCCAAGGCAAAGTGACACATTGGATCCAAAATTGGCTGAGAGGCAGGAAGCAGAGGGTGATGGTAGAGGGATGTTTCTGTGACTGGGAGTCTGTTTCCAATGGGATTCCACAGTGCTTGGTCCTGGGGCCCTTGCTGTTTGTGGTGTACATAAATGATTTGGACTTAAATGTAGGGGGTATGATCAGAACATTCGCAGATGACATGAAAATTGGTGGGTGGTAAATAGTGAGGAGGATAGTAAACTGCAGGAGGATATCAATGGACTGGTCAGGTGGGCAGAGCAGTGGCAAATGGAATTGAATATTACAGAAAACTTGTGCCCCAGAACTTGCTGTGCCCCTAGCCAAGCTGTTCCAGTTCAGCTACAAAACTGGCATCTACCCGGCTATGTGGAAAATTGCCCAGGTATGTCCTGTACTCAAAAAGCAGGACAAATCCAACCCGGCCAATTACCACCCCATCAGTCTACTCTCCATCATCAGTAAAGTAATGGAAGGGGTCATCAACAGTGTTATCAAGCAGCACTTGTTTAACAATAAACTGCTCACCGATGCCCAGTTTGGGTTCCGCCAGGGTCACTCAGCTCCTAACCTCATTACAGCCTTGGTTCAAACACGGACAAAAGAGCTGAACTCCTGAGGTGAGGTGAGAGTGACTGCCCTTGACATCAAGGCCGCATTTGACTGAGTGTGACATCAAGGAGACCAAGCAAAACTGGAATCAATGGGAATCTGGGAAAACTCTCCACTAGTTGGAGGCATACCTAGCACAAAGAAAGATGGTTGTGCTTGTTGGAGGTCAGTCATCTCAGCTCCAGGACATCACTGCAGGGACTCCTCAGGGTAGTGTCCTCGGCCCAACCATCTTCAGCTGCTTCATCAATGACCTTCCTTCCATCATGAGGTCAGAAGTGGGGATGTTCGTTGATGATTGCACAATGTTCAGCACCATTCGCAACTCCTCAAATACTGAAGCAGTCCATGTCCAAATGCAGCAAGACCTGGACAATATCCAGGCTCGGGGCTGACAAGTGGCAAGTAACATTCACACCACACAAGTGTCAGGTAATGACCATCTCTAACAAGAGAGAATCCAACCATCACCCCTTGACATTCAATAGCATTACCATCACTGAATCCCCCACTATCAACATCCTGGGGATTATCATTGACCAGAAATTGAACTGGACCAGCCATATAAATACTGTGGCTACAAGAGCAGGTCAGAGGTTAGGAATCCTGTGGCGAGTAACTCACCTCCTGACTCCCCAAAGCCTGTCCACCATCTACAAGGCACATATCAGGAGTGTGATGGAATATTCCCCACTGGCCTGGATGAGTGCAGCTCCCAAAACACTCAAAAAGCTTGACACCATCCAGGATAAAGCAGACCCACTTGATTGGTACCACATCTACAAACATTCACTCCCTCCACCACCGACACACAATAGCAGCAGTGTGTGTACCATCTACAAGATGCACTGCAGGAATTCACCAAGGCTCCTTAGACAGCACCTTCCAAACCCACGGCTACTACCATCTAGAAGGACAAGGGCAGCAGATAGATGGGAACACCACCACCTGGAAGGTCCCCTCCAATGTCACTCACCATCCTGACTTGGAAATATATCGGCCGTTCCTTCACTGTCGCTGGGTCAAAATCCTGGAACATTGGAGCAGTGTACTGCATGCCAGGCAGAATGCTTTCATTGTCAGAGGTTTGGACTCTTTGGGAAGACGTGCAGAACTAAAACCTCTAGATATACAGAGGTTAATGAGAGAGTTTTCACACACAAGACCATCGATTGAGGAATCACAAAATGAGGAACAAAAATGTTTTCTGGGTGAGATCAAGGACCTCAAATCTTCTGAAATTCTGAAATACAGATTTTTAAAATTCATTTATGGGCTGTGAGTGTCGACTTCAACCTCATCACAAAAGTGAAGGATGTCACTCAACAGAACTGACCCCCTCAAAACTGACCAACTGCACGGAAGATGGGGATTGGGACCTTCCGCACTGATTTC
Organism: Carcharodon carcharias; assembly: GCF_017639515.1. Classification (NCBI taxonomy): domain Eukaryota; kingdom Metazoa; phylum Chordata; class Chondrichthyes; order Lamniformes; family Lamnidae; genus Carcharodon; species Carcharodon carcharias. The sequence continues at coordinate 144,135 of NW_024470568.1, read as the reverse complement.
CTGACATTCACCACAGGGGTTGCTAATCCAGCCCCTTTTCCAGGAAGATGTCCAAGAGGAATAGAGTAAACTTCTTCTCACTGATGGTGTAGTGAACCAATTAGACCAACAAGTGGTTCAGTTTGACTATGACCCTTCATCACTGTCCTGTGTCTGCTTTGGCTGATAAGGTGGAAGATGAACCTTAAGCAATAGAATCCACTGCGACAGTGAGTTCACATTCACATATTCATTCACATGAATCCACATTCATCCAATAGGGCTGACCCCTTTGTAAGTGCATCCACACCTATCTATCAACCAAAAATGGTAGTCAAGGATACAAGCATTCCAAAACTTCCAGAACTCAAGGCAGAACCAAACCACCTCTTCTACATTGAAGACAATGACACCATTATACCAGGGCTACTCGAACATGAGGGAAACCAAGATGTTGATCAAGTGACTTCCTTACAGGTCCACATTCTACTGTAGCAATTATTTTCAGAGAAAGTTGGCTAGCACTGTCAAAGAGTTCATGAATGAGAGGCCACAATGAGTTATCACTCCAGAAGTAAAGGAGGACAGACAAAACCATCTAAAGGAATCAGGGTGAACTTAACAGACAACATTAGGGACCATGAAGAACACAAAGAAAGGGATAGGCCCCTCAACTCTTTCAAGAGCAAGAGATAGGAGATAGCAAGGAGAGGAAGAAAAGGATCAAGTATAGATCCAGATAAGAGACCATAGAGGAGAAGGAGTAATTGAGCAGAGGGATGACAATGAACAGGGATCCTATTCAGTATAAACTCCAAGAGGTATTATAGAGAGGAAGGGGAGAAATCCTATCCTCGATCCTCAAAGAGAATCATTCATCGAACATTTGGAAGAACAAAACTGACAAAGAACCAAATGCTCTAACTCTCAATGAAGACCAACCAAGTTAAGGAAAGGACACTCAAAGAGAGACCAAAGATCTTCCAAGTCCAAGAAGAATATGATCAGAGAGAGTTGTGAAACTGTCTGACAGATTGAACCTGCAAATTCAGAGACTTGGGGGGAGATGGGATAGTATGAAAATAAATGTGAAAACATATATGGCCAAAGAATTGGGGGGAGATGCAGTATTAGAGTGTTCAGGGTTGATGTGTGGCACTGGAGAATCAGAGACAAGGTTTTTTTATTTGTTCACAGGATGTGGGTATCACTGGTTAGGCCAGCATTTATTGCCCATCCCTAATTACCCTTTTTCTTTAAGAATCAACCACATTGCGCTGGAGTCACATGTAGGCCAGACCAACAAATTTACATGACATTATTGAACCAGATGGGTTTTTACAACAATTGACAACAGTTCCCTGGTCATCATCAGACTTTGAATTCCAGGGTTTTATTGAACTCAAATTCCAACATCTGCTGTGATGGGATTTGAACCCAGGTCCCTGGATTACCAGCCCAGTGACAATATTGTTACACCATCACCTGCTCTCAGCCACTGACACAAAGCTGAGGAGAGTGCTCATGGCAGGGCTGGGCGTGGGCAGGGCTGGGAGTGGGTAGACTGGGAGTGGGTAGGTCTGGGCAGCGGGTAGGCCTGGGAGTGGGTAGGGCTGGGAGTGGGTTAGCATGGGAGTGGGTAGCCTGGGAGTGGGTAGGGCTGGGAGTGGGTAGCCTGGGAGTGGGTAGGGCTGGGAGTGGGTAGGCCTGGGAGTGGGTAGCCTGGGAGTGGGTAGGTCTGGGAGTGGGTAGGTCTGGGAGTGGGTAGGGCTGGGAGTGGGTAGGCCTGGGAGTGGGTAGGCCTGGGAGTGGGTAGCCTGGGAGTGGGTAGCGCTGGGAAAGGGTAGGCCTGGGAGTGGGTAGCATGGGAGTGGGTAGCCTGGGAGTGGGTAGGGCTGGGAGTGGGTAGCCTGGGAGTGGGTAGGGCTGGGAGTGGGTAGGCCTGGGAGTGGGTAGCCTGGGAGTGGGTAGGTCTGGGAGTGGGTAGGTCTGGGAGTGGGTAGGTCTGGGAGTGGGTAGGCCTGGGAGTGGGTAGGCCTGGGAGTGGGTAGCCTGGGAGTGGGTAGCGCTGGGAGTGGGTAGGCCTGGGAGTGGGTAGCCTGGGAGTGGGTAGGGCTGGGAGTGGGTAGGTCTGGGAGTGGGTAGCCTGGGAGTGGGTAGGTCTGGGAGTGGGTAGCCTGGGAGTGGGTAGGGCTGGGAGTGGGTAGCCTGGGAGTGGGTAGGTCTGGGAGTGGGTAGCCTGGGAGTGGGTAGGGCTGGGAGTGGGTAGATCTGGGAGTGGGTAGCCTGGGAGTGGGTAGGTCTGGGAGTGGGTAGCCTGGGAGTGGGTAGGGCTGGGAGTGGGTAGCCTGGGAGTGGGTAGGTCTGGGAGTGGGTAGCCTGGGAGTGGGTAGGGCTGGGAGTGGGTAGATCTGGGAGTGGGTAGCCTGGGAGTGGGTAGATCTGGGAGTGGGTAGGGCTGGGAGTGGGTAGGGCTGGGAGTGGGTAGGGCTGGGAGTGGGTAGGGCTGGGAGTGGGTAGGTCTGGGAGTGGGTAGGTCTGGGAGTGGGTAGCCTGGGAGTGGGTAGGTCTGGGAGTGGGTAGCCTGGGAGTGGGTAGGGCTGGGAGTGGGTAGGTCTGGGAGTGGGTAGCCTGGGAGTGGGTAGCCTGGGAGTGGGTAGGGCTGGGAGTGGGTAGGGTTGGGAGTGGGTAGGGCTGGGAGTGGGTAGGGCTGGGAGTGGGTAGCCTGGGAGTGGGTAGCCTGGGAGTGGGTAGGGTTGGGAGTGGGTAGCCTGGGAGTGGGTAGGTCTGGGAGTGGGTAGCCTGGGAGTGGGTAGGGCTGGGAGTGGGTAGGGCTGGGAGTGGGTAGGTCTGGGAGTGAGTAGCCTGGGAGTGGGTAGCCTGGGAGTGGGTAGCCTGGGAGTGGGTAGGGCTGGGAGTGGGTAGGGCTGGGAGTGGGTAGCCTGGGAGTGGGTAGGGCTGGGAGTGGGTAGGTCTGGGAGTGGGTAGCCTGGGAGTGGGTAGCCTGGGAGTGGGTATCCTGGGAGTGGGTAGCCTGGGAGGGGTAGCCTGGGAGTGGGTAGGGCTGGGAGTGGGTAGCCTGGGAGTGGGTAGGTCTGGGAGTGGGTAGCCTGGGAGTGGGTAGGGCTGGGAGTGGGTAGCCTGGGAGTGGGTAGGTCTGGGAGTGGGTAGCCTGGGAGTGGGTAGCCTGGGAGTGGGTAGGGTTGGGAGTGGGAAAGTCTGGGAGTGTGTAGGTCTGGAAGTGGGTAGCCTGGGAGAGGGTAGCCTGGGAGTGGGTAGCCTTGGAGTGGGTAGATCTGGGAGTGGGTAGGGCTGGGAGTGGGTAGGTCTGGGAGTGGGTAGGTCTGGGAGTGGGTAGGGCTGGGAGGGCGTAGGGCTGGGAGTGGGTAGGTCTGGGAGTGGGTAGGTCTGGAGTGGGTAGGGCTGGGAGTGGGTAGGGCTGGGAGTGGGTAGGTCTGGGAGTGGGTAGCCTGGGAGTGTGTAGGTCTGGAAGTGGGTAGGTCTGGGAGTGGGTAGGGCTGGGAGTGGGTAGCCTGGGAGTGGGTAGGTCTGGGAGTGGGTAGGTCTGGGAGTGGGTAGGGCTGGGAGTGGGTAGCCTGGGAGTGGGTAGCCTGGGAGTAGGTAGGTCTGGAAGTGGGTAGGGCTGGGAGTGGGTAGCCTGGGAGTGGGTAGGTCTGGGAGTGGGTAGCCTGGGAGTGGGTAGCCTGGGAGTGGGTAGATCTGGGAGTGGGTAGGGCTGGGAGTGGGTAGGTCTGGGACTGGGTAGGGCTGGGAGTGCGTAGGGCTGGGAGTGGGTAGGTCTGGGAGTGGGTAGCCTGGGAGTGGGTAGGGCTGGGAGTGGGTAGCGCTGGGAGTGGGTAGGTCTGGGAGTGGGTAGGGCTGGGAGTGGGTAGCCTGGGAGTGGGTAGCCTGGGAGTGGGTAGATCTGGGAGTGGGTAGCCTGGGAGTGGGTAGGGCTGGGAGTGGGTAGGGCTGGGAGTGGGTAGGGCTGGGAGTTGGTAGGTCTGGGAGTGGGTAGGTCTGGGAGTGGGTAGCCTGGGAGTGGGTAGGTCTGGGAGTGGGTAGGTCTGGGAGTGGGTAGCCTGGGAGTGGGTAGGTCTGGGAGTGGGTAGCCTGGGAGTGGGTAGGGCTGGGAGTGGGTAGGTCTGGGAGTGGGTAGCCTGGGAGTGGGTAGCCTGGGAGTGGGTAGGGCTGGGATTGGGTAGGGTTGGGAGTGGGTAGGGCTGGGAGTGGGTAGGGCTGGGAGTGGGTAGCCTGGGAGTGGGTAGCCTGGGAGTGGGTAGGGTTGGGAGTGGGTAGCCTGGGAGTGGGTAGGTCTGGGAGTGGGTAGCCTGGGAGTGGGTAGGGCTGGGAGTGGGTAGGGCTGGGAGTGGGTAGGTCTGGGAGTGGGTAGCCTGGGAGTGGGTAGCCTGGGAGTGGGAAGCCTGGGAGTGGGTAGGGCTGGGAGTTGGTAGGGCTGGGAGTGGGTAGGTCTGGGAGTGGGTAGCCTGGGAGTGGGTAGGGCTGGGAGTGGGTAGGTCTGGGAGTGGGTAGCCTGGGAGTGGGTATCCTGGGAGTGGGTATCCTGGGAGTGGGTAGCCTGGGAGGGGTAGCCTGGGAGTGGGTAGGGCTGGGAGTGGGTAGCCTGGGAGTGGGTAGGTCTGGGAGTGGGTAGCCTGGGAGTGGGTAGGGCTGGGAGTGGGTAGCCTGGGAGTGGGTAGGTCTGGGAGTGGGTAGCCTGGGAGTGGGTAGGGCTGGGAGTGGGTAAGTCTGGGAGTGTGTAGGTCTGGAAGTGGGTAGCCTGGGAGTGGGTAGCCTGGGAGTGGGTAGCCTTGGAGTGGGTAGATCTGGGAGTGGGTAGGGCTGGGAGTGGGTAGGTCTGGGAGTTGGTAGGTCTGGGAGTGGGTAGGGCTGGGAGGGCATAGGGCTGGGAGTGGGTAGGTCTGGGAGTGGGTAGGTCTGGGAGTGGGTAGGTCTGGGAGTGGGTAGGGCTGGGAGTGGGTAGGGCTGGGAGTGGGTAGGTCTGGGAGTGGGTAGCCTGGGAGTGGGTAGGTCTGGAAGTGGGTAGGTCTGGGAGTGGGTAGCCTGGGAGTGGGTATCCTGGGAGTGGGTAGCCTGGGAGGGGTAGCCTGGGAGTGGGTAGGGCTGGGATTGGGTAGCCTGGGAGTGGGTAGCCTGGGAGTGGGTAGGGCTGGGAGTGGGTAGCCTGGGAGTGGGTAGGTCTGGGAGTGGGTAGCCTGGGAGTGGGTAGCCTGGGAGTGGGTAGGGCTGGGAGTGGGTAAGTCTGGGAGTGTGTAGGTCTGGAAGTGGGTAGCCTGGGAGTGTGTAGCCTGGGAGTGGGTAGCCTTGGAGTGGGTAGATCTGGGAGTGGGTAGGGCTGGGAGTGGGTAGGTCTGGGAGTGGGTAGGTCTGGGAGTGGGTAGGTCTGGGAGTGGGTAGGGCTGGGAGTGGGTAGCCTGGGAGTGGGTAGGGTTGGGAGTGGGTAGCCTGGGAGTGGGTAGGTCTGGGAGTGGGTAGCCTGGGAGTGGGTAGGGCTGGGAGTGGGTAGGGCTGGGAGTGGGTAGGTCTGGGAGTGGGTAGCCTGGGAGTGGGTAGCCTGGGAGTGGGAAGCCTGGGAGTGGGTAGGGCTGGGAGTTGGTAGGGCTGGGAGTGGGTAGGTCTGGGAGTGGGTAGCCTGGGAGTGGGTAGGGCTGGGAGTGGGTAGGTCTGGGAGTGGGTAGCCTGGGAGTGGTTATCCTGGGAGTGGGTATCCTGGGAGTGGGTAGCCTGGGAGGGGTAGCCTGGGAGTGGGTAGGGCTGGGAGTGGGTAGCCTGGGAGTGGGTAGGTGTGGGAGTGGGTAGCCTGGGAGTGGGTAGGGCTGGGAGTGGGTAGCCTGGGAGTGGGTAGGTCTGGGAGTGGGTAGCCTGGGAGTGGGTAGGGCTGGGAGTGGGTAAGTCTGGGAGTGTGTAGGTCTGGAAGTGGATAGCCTGGGAGTGGGTAGCCTGGGAGTGGGTAGCCTTGGAGTGGGTAGATCTGGGAGTGGGTAGGGCTGGGAGTGGGTAGGTCTGGGAGTGGGTAGGTCTGGGAGTGGGTAGGGCTGGGAGGGCGTAGGGCTGGGAGTGGGTAGGTCTGGGAGTGGGTAGGTCTGGGAGTGGGTAGGTCTGGGAGTGGGTAGGGCTGGGAGTGGGTAGGGCTGGGATTGGGTAGGTCTGGGAGTGGGTAGCCTGGTAGTGGGTAGGTCTGGAAGTGGGTAGGTCTGGGAGTGGGTAGCCTGGGAGTGGGTAGGTCTGGGAGTGGGTAGGTCTGGGAGTGGGTAGGGCTGGGAGTGGGTAATCTGGGAGTGGGTAGCCTGGGAGTAGGTAGGTCTGGAAGTGGGTAGGGCTGGGAGTGGGTAGCCTGGGAGTGGGTAGGTCTGGGAGTGGGTAGGTCTGGGAGTGGGTAGGGCTGGGAGTGGGTAGGGCTGGGAGTTGGTAGGTCTGGGAGTGGGTAGGTCTGGGAGTGGGTAGCCTGGGAGTGGGTAGGTCTGGGAGTGGGTAGGTCTGGGAGTGGGTAGCCTGGGAGTGGGTAGGTCTGCGAGTGGGTAGCCTGGGAGTGGGTAGGGCTGGGAGTGGGTAGGTCTGGGAGTGGGTAGCCTGGGAGTGGGTAGCCTGGGAGTGGGTAGGGCTGGGATTGGGTAGGGTTGGGAGTGGGTAGGGCTGGGAGTGGGTAGGGCTGGGAGTGGGTAGCCTGGGTGTGGGTAGCCTGGGAGTGGGTAGGGTTGGGAGTGGGTAGCCTGGGAGTGGGTAGGTCTGGGAGTGGGTAGCCTGGGAGTGGGTAGGGCTGGGAGTGGGTAGGGCTGGGAGTGGGTAGGTCTGGGAGTGGGTAGCCTGGGAGTGGGTAGCCTGGGAGTGGGAAGCCTGGGAGTGGGTAGGGCTGGGAGTTGGTAGGGCTGGGAGTGGGTAGGTCTGGGAGTGGGTAGCCTGGGAGTGGGTAGGGCTGGGAGTGGGTAGGTCTGGGAGTGGGTAGCCTGGGAGTGGGTATCCTGGGAGTGGGTATCCTGGGAGTGGGTAGCCTGGGAGGGGTAGCCTGGGAGTGGGTAGGGCTGGGAGTGGGTAGCCTGGGAGTGGGTAGGTCTGGGAGTGGGTAGCCTGGGAGTGGGTAGGGCTGGGAGTGGGTAGCCTGGGAGTGGTTAGGTCTGGGAGTGGGTAGCCTGGGAGTGGGTAGGGCTGGGAGTGGGTAAGTCTGGGAGTGTGTAGGTCTGGAAGTGGGTAGCCTGGGAGTGGGTAGCCTGGGAGTGGGTAGCCTTGGAGTGGGTAGATCTGGGAGTGGGTAGGGCTGGGAGTGGGTAGGTCTGGGAGTGGGTAGGTCTGGGAGTGGGTAGGGCTGGGAGGGCATAGGGCTGGGAGTGGGTAGGTCTGGGAGTGGGTAGGTCTGCGAGTGGGTAGGTCTGGGAGTGGGTAGGGCTGGGAGTGGGTAGGGCTGGGAGTGGGTAGGTCTGGGAGTGGGTAGCCTGGGAGTGGGTAGGTCTGGAAGTGGGTAGGTCTGGGAGTGGGTAGCCTGGGAGTGGGTATCCTGGGAGTGGGTAGCCTGGGAGGGGTAGCCTGGGAGTGGGTAGGGCTGGGATTGGGTAGCCTGGGAGTTGGTAGGTCTGGGAGTGGGTAGCCTGGGAGTGGGTAGGGCTGGGAGTGGGTAGCCTGGGAGTGGGTAGGTCTGGGAGTGGGTAGCCTGGGAGTGGGTAGCCTGGGAGTGGGTAGGGCTGGGAGTGGGTAAGTCTGGGAGTGTGTAGGTCTGGAAGTGGGTAGCCTGGGAGTGGGTAGGGCTGGGAGTGGGTAGGTCTGGGAGTGGGTAGCCTGGGAGTGGGTAGCCTGGGAGTGGGTAGGGCTGGGAGTGGGTAACCTGGGAGTGGGTAGGGCTGGGAGTGGGTAGGGCTGGGAGTGGGTAGCCTGGGAGTGGGTAGCCTGGGAGTGGGTAGGGTTGGGAGTGGGTAGCCTGGGAGTGGGTAGGTCTGGGAGTGGGTAGCCTGGGAGTGGGTAGGGCTGGGAGTGGGTAGGGCTGGGAGTGGGTAGGTCTGGGAGTGGGTAGCCTGGGAGTGGGTAGCCTGGGAGTGGGTAGGCCTGGGAGTTGGTAGGGCTGGGAGTGGGTAGGTCTGGGAGTGGGTAGCCTGGGAGTGGGTAGGGCTGGGAGTGGGTAGGTCTGGGAGTGGGTAGCCTGGGAGTGGGTATCCTGGGAGTGGGTATCCTGGGAGTGGGTAGCCTGGGAGGGGTAGGCCTGGGAGTGGGTAGGGCTGGGAGTGGGTAGCCTGGGAGTGGGTAGGTCTGGGAGTGGGTAGCCTGGGAGTGGGTAGGGCTGGGAGTGGGTAGCCTGGGAGTGGGTAGGTCTGGGAGTGGGTAGCCTGGGAGTGGGTAGCCTGGGAGTGGGTAGGGTGGAGTGGAAAGTCTGGGAGTGTGTAGGTCTGGAAGTGGGTAGCCTGGGAGAGGGTAGCCTGGGAGTGGGTAGCCTTGGAGTGGGTAGATCTGGGAGTGGGTAGGGCTGGGAGTGGGTAGGTCTGGGAGTGGGTAGGTCTGGGAGTGGGTAGGGCTGGGAGGGCGTAGGGCTGGGAGTGGGTAGGTCTGGGAGTGGGTAGGTCTGGGAGTGGGTAGGGCTGGGAGTGGGTAGGGCTGGGAGTGGGTAGGTCTGGGAGTGGGTAGCCTGGGAGTGTGTAGGTCTGGAGTGGGTAGGTCTGGGAGTGGGTAGGGCTGGGAGTGGGTAGCCTGGGAGTGGGTAGGTCTGGGAGTGGGTAGGTCTGGGAGTGGGTAGGGCTGGGAGTGGGTAGCCTGGGAGTGGGTAGCCTGGGAGTAGGTAGGTCTGGAATTGGGTAGGGCTGGGAGTGGGTAGCCTGGGAGTGGGTAGGTCTGGGAGTGGGTAGCCTGGGAGTGGGTAGCCTGGGAGTGGGTAGATCTGGGAGTGGGTAGGGCTGGGAGTGGGTAGGTCTGGGACTGGGTAGGGCTGGGAGTGCGTAGGGCTGGGAGTGGGTAGGTCTGGGAGTGGGTAGCCTGGGAGTGGGTAGGGCTGGGAGTGGGTAGCGCTGGGAGTGGGTAGGTCTGGGAGTGGGTAGGGCTGGGAGTGGGTAGCCTGGGAGTGGGTAGCCTGGGAGTGGGTAGATCTGGGAGTGGGTAGCCTGGGAGTGGGTAGGGCTGGGAGTGGGTAGGGCTGGGAGTGGGTAGGGCTGGGAGTTGGTAGGTCTGGGAGTGGGTAGGTCTGGGAGTGGGTAGCCTGGGAGTGGGTAGGTCTGGGAGTGGGTAGGTCTGGGAGTGGGTAGCCTGGGAGTGGGTAGGTCTGGGAGTGGGTAGCCTGGGAGTGGGTAGGGCTGGGAGTGGGTAGGTCTGGGAGTGGGTAGCCTGGGAGTGGGTAGCCTGGGAGTGGGTAGGGCTGGGATTGGGTAGGGTTGGGAGTGGGTAGGGCTGGGAGTGGGTAGGGCTGGGAGTGGGTAGCCTGGGAGTGGGTAGCCTGGGAGTGGGTAGGGTTGGGAGTGGGTAGCCTGGGAGTGGGTAGGTCTGGGAGTGGGTAGCCTGGGAGTGGGTAGGGCTGGGAGTGGGTAGGGCTGGGAGTGGGTAGGTCTGGGAGTGGGTAGCCTGGGAGTGGGTAGCCTGGGAGTGGGAAGCCTGGGAGTGGGTAGGGCTGGGAGTTGGTAGGGCTGGGAGTGGGTAGGTCTGGGAGTGGGTAGCCTGGGAGTGGGTAGGGCTGGGAGTGGGTAGGTCTGGGAGTGGGTAGCCTGGGAGTGGGTATCCTGGGAGTGGGTATCCTGGGAGTGGGTAGCCTGGGAGGGGTAGCCTGGGAGTGGGTAGGGCTGGGAGTGGGTAGCCTGGGAGTGGGTAGGTCTGGGAGTGGGTAGCCTGGGAGTGGGTAGGGCTGGGAGTGGGTAGCCTGGGAGTGGGTAGGTCTGGGAGTGGGTAGCCTGGGAGTGGGTAGGGCTGGGAGTGGGTAAGTCTGGGAGTGTGTAGGTCTGGAAGTGGGTAGCCTGGGAGTGGGTAGCCTGGGAGTGGGTAGCCTTGGAGTGGGTAGATCTGGGAGTGGGTAGGGCTGGGAGTGGGTAGGTCTGGGAGTTGGTAGGTCTGGGAGTGGGTAGGGCTGGGAGGGCATAGGGCTGGGAGTGGGTAGGTCTGGGAGTGGGTAGGTCTGGGAGTGGGTAGGTCTGGGAGTGGGTAGGGCTGGGAGTGGGTAGGGCTGGGAGTGGGTAGGTCTGGGAGTGGGTAGCCTGGGAGTGGGTAGGTCTGGAAGTGGGTAGGTCTGGGAGTGGGTAGCCTGGGAGTGGGTATCCTGGGAGTGGGTAGCCTGGGAGGGGTAGCCTGGGAGTGGGTAGGGCTGGGATTGGGTAGCCTGGGAGTGGGTAGCCTGGGAGTGGGTAGGGCTGGGAGTGGGTAGCCTGGGAGTGGGTAGGTCTGGGAGTGGGTAGCCTGGGAGTGGGTAGCCTGGGAGTGGGTAGGGCTGGGAGTGGGTAAGTCTGGGAGTGTGTAGGTCTGGAAGTGGGTAGCCTGGGAGTGTGTAGCCTGGGAGTGGGTAGCCTTGGAGTGGGTAGATCTGGGAGTGGGTAGGGCTGGGAGTGGGTAGGTCTGGGAGTGGGTAGGTCTGGGAGTGGGTAGGTCTGGGAGTGGGTAGGGCTGGGAGTGGGTAGCCTGGGAGTGGGTAGGGTTGGGAGTGGGTAGCCTGGGAGTGGGTAGGTCTGGGAGTGGGTAGCCTGGGAGTGGGTAGGGCTGGGAGTGGGTAGGGCTGGGAGTGGGTAGGTCTGGGAGTGGGTAGCCTGGGAGTGGGTAGCCTGGGAGTGGGAAGCCTGGGAGTGGGTAGGGCTGGGAGTTGGTAGGGCTGGGAGTGGGTAGGTCTGGGAGTGGGTAGCCTGGGAGTGGGTAGGGCTGGGAGTGGGTAGGTCTGGGAGTGGGTAGCCTGGGAGTGGTTATCCTGGGAGTGGGTATCCTGGGAGTGGGTAGCCTGGGAGGGGTAGCCTGGGAGTGGGTAGGGCTGGGAGTGGGTAGCCTGGGAGTGGGTAGGTGTGGGAGTGGGTAGCCTGGGAGTGGGTAGGGCTGGGAGTGGGTAGCCTGGGAGTGGGTAGGTCTGGGAGTGGGTAGCCTGGGAGTGGGTAGGGCTGGGAGTGGGTAAGTCTGGGAGTGTGTAGGTCTGGAAGTGGATAGCCTGGGAGTGGGTAGCCTGGGAGTGGGTAGCCTTGGAGTGGGTAGATCTGGGAGTGGGTAGGGCTGGGAGTGGGTAGGTCTGGGAGTGGGTAGGTCTGGGAGTGGGTAGGGCTGGGAGGGCGTAGGGCTGGGAGTGGGTAGGTCTGGGAGTGGGTAGGTCTGGGAGTGGGTAGGTCTGGGAGTGGGTAGGGCTGGGAGTGGGTAGGGCTGGGATTGGGTAGGTCTGGGAGTGGGTAGCCTGGTAGTGGGTAGGTCTGGAAGTGGGTAGGTCTGGGAGTGGGTAGCCTGGGAGTGGGTAGGTCTGGGAGTGGGTAGGTCTGGGAGTGGGTAGGGCTGGGAGTGGGTAATCTGGGAGTGGGTAGCCTGGGAGTAGGTAGGTCTGGAAGTGGGTAGGGCTGGGAGTGGGTAGCCTGGGAGTGGGTAGGTCTGGGAGTGGGTAGGTCTGGGAGTGGGTAGGGCTGGGAGTGGGAAGGGCTGGGAGTTGGTAGGTCTGGGAGTGGGTAGGTCTGGGAGTGGGTAGCCTGGGAGTGGGTAGGTCTGGGAGTGGCTAGGTCTGGGAGTGGGTAGCCTGGGAGTGGGTAGGTCTGCGAGTGGGTAGCCTGGGAGTGGGTAGGGCTGGGAGTGGGTAGGTCTGGGAGTGGGTAGCCTGGGAGTGGGTAGCCTGGGAGTGGGTAGGGCTGGGATTGGGTAGGGTTGGGAGTGGGTAGGGCTGGGAGTGGGTAGGGCTGGGAGTGGGTAGCCTGGGAGTGGGTAGCCTGGGAGTGGGTAGGGTTGGGAGTGGGTAGCCTGGGAGTGGGTAGGTCTGGGAGTGGGTAGCCTGGGAGTGGGTAGGGCTGGGAGTGGGTAGGGCTGGGAGTGGGTAGGTCTGGGAGTGGGTAGCCTGGGAGTGGGTAGCCTGGGAGTGGGAAGCCTGGGAGTGGGTAGGGCTGGGAGTTGGTAGGGCTGGGAGTGGGTAGGTCTGGGAGTGGGTAGCCTGGGAGTGGGTAGGGCTGGGAGTGGGTAGGTCTGGGAGTGGGTAGCCTGGGAGTGGGTATCCTGGGAGTGGGTATCCTGGGAGTGGGTAGCCTGGGAGGGGTAGCCTGGGAGTGGGTAGGGCTGGGAGTGGGTAGCCTGGGAGTGGGTAGGTCTGGGAGTGGGTAGCCTGGGAGTGGGTAGGGCTGGGAGTGGGTAGCCTGGGAGTGGTTAGGTCTGGGAGTGGGTAGCCTGGGAGTGGGTAGGGCTGGGAGTGGGTAAGTCTGGGAGTGTGTAGGTCTGGAAGTGGGTAGCCTGGGAGTGGGTAGCCTGGGAGTGGGTAGCCTTGGAGTGGGTAGATCTGGGAGTGGGTAGGGCTGGGAGTGGGTAGGTCTCTGGAGTGGGTAGGTCTGGGAGTGGGTAGGGCTGGGAGGGCATAGGGCTGGGAGTGGGTAGGTCTGGGAGTGGGTAGGTCTGCGAGTGGGTAGGTCTGGGAGTGGGTAGGGCTGGGAGTGGGTAGGGCTGGGAGTGGGTAGGTCTGGGAGTGGGTAGCCTGGGAGTGGGTAGGTCTGGAAGTGGGTAGGTCTGGGAGTGGGTAGCCTGGGAGTGGGTATCCTGGGAGTGGGTAGCCTGGGAGGGGTAGCCTGGGAGTGGGTAGGGCTGGGATTGGGTAGCCTGGGAGTGGGTAGGTCTGGGAGTGGGTAGCCTGGGAGTGGGTAGGGCTGGGAGTGGGTAGCCTGGGAGTGGGTAGGTCTGGGAGTGGGTAGCCTGGGAGTGGGTAGCCTGGGAGTGGGTAGGGCTGGGAGTGGGTAAGTCTGGGAGTGTGTAGGTCTGGAAGTGGGTAGCCTGGGAGTGGGTAGCCTGGGAGTGGGTAGCCTTGGAGTGGGTAGATCTGGGAGTGGGTAGGGCTGGGAGTGGGTAGGTCTGGGAGTGGGTAGGTCTGGGAGTGGGTAGCCTGGGAGTGGGTAGCCTGGGAGTGGGTAGGGTTGGGAGTGGGTAGCCTGGGAGTGGGTAGGTCTGGGAGTGGGTAGCCTGGGAGTGGGTAGGGCTGGGAGTGGGTAGGGCTGGGAGTGGGTAGGTCTGGGAGTGGGTAGCCTGGGAGTGGGTAGCCTGGGAGTGGGAAGCCTGGGAGTGGGTAGGGCTGGGAGTTGGTAGGGCTGGGAGTGGGTAGGTCTGGGAGTGGGTAGCCTGGGAGTGGGTAGGGCTGGGAGTGGGTAGGTCTGGGAGTGGGTAGCCTGGGAGTGGGTATCCTGGGAGTGGGTATCCTGGGAGTGGGTAGCCTGGGAGGGGTAGGTCTGGGAGTGGGTAGGGCTGGGAGTGGGTAGCCTGGGAGTGGGTAGGTGTGGGAGTGGGTAGCCTGGGAGTGGGTAGGGCTGGGAGTGGGTAGCCTGGGAGTGGGTAGGTCTGGGAGTGGGTAGCCTGGGAGTGGGTAGGGCTGGGAGTGGGTAAGTCTGGGAGTGTGTAGGTCTGGAAGTGGATAGCCTGGGAGTGGGTAGCCTGGGAGTGGGTAGCCTTGGAGTGGGTAGATCTGGGAGTGGGTAGGGCTGGGAGTGGGTAGGTCTGGGAGTGGGTAGGTCTGGGAGTGGGTAGGGCTGGGAGGGCGTAGGGCTGGGAGTGGGTAGGTCTGGGAGTGGGTAGGTCTGGGAGTGGGTAGGTCTGGGAGTGGGTAGGGCTGGGAGTGGGTAGGGCTGGGATTGGGTAGGTCTGGGAGTGGGTAGCCTGGGATTGGGTAGGTCTGGAAGTGGGTAGGTCTGGGAGTGGGTAGCCTGGGAGTGGGTAGGTCTGGGAGTGGGTAGGTCTGGGAGTGGGTAGGGCTGGGAGTGGGTAATCTGGGAGTGGGTAGCCTGGGAGTAGGTAGGTCTGGAAGTGGGTAGGGCTGGGAGTGGGTAGCCTGGGAGTGGGTAGGTCTGGGAGTGGGTAGGTCTGGGAGTGGGTAGGTCTGGGAGTGGGTAGCCTGGGAGTGGGTAGCCTGGGAGTGGGTAGCCTGGGAGTGGGTAGATCTGGGAGTGGGTAGGGCTGGGAGTGGGTAGGTCTGGGAGTGGGTAGGGCTGGGAGTGCGTAGGGCTGGGAGTGGGTAGGTCTGGGAGTGGGTAGCCTGGGAGTGGGTAGGGCTGGGAGTGGGTAGGGCTGGGAGTGGGTAGGTCTGGGAGTGGGTAGGGCTGGGAGTGTGTAGCCTGGGAGTGGGTAGGTCTGGGAGTGGGTAGCCTGGGAGTGGGTAGGTCTGGGTTTGGGTAGCCGGGGAGTGGGTAGGGCTGGGAGTGGGTAGCCTGGGAGTGGGTAGCCTGGGAGTGGGTAGGTCTGGGAGTGGGTAGCCTGGGAGTTGGTAGGTCTGGGAGTGGGTAGGGCTGGGAGTGGGTAGCCTGGGAGTGGGTAGGTCTGGGAGTGGGTAGGTCTGGGAGTGGGTAGGTCTGGGAGTGGGTAGCCTGGGAGTGGGTAGCCTGGGAGTCAGTAGGTCTGGGAGTGGGTAGGTCTGTGAGTGGGTAGGGCTGGGAGTGGGTAGCCTGGGAGTGGGTAGCCTGGGAGTGGGTAGCCTGGGATTGGGTAGGGCTGGGAGTGGGTAGCCTGGGAGTGGGTAGGTCTGGGAGTGGGTAGGTCTGGGAGTGGGTAGCCTGGGAGTGGGTAGGGCTGGGAGTGGGTAGGTCTGGTAGTGGGTAGCCTGGGAGTGGGTAGCCTGGGAGTGGGTAGCCTGGGAGTGGGTAGCCTGGGAGTGGGTAGGTCTGGGAGTGGGTAGCCTGGGAGTGGGTAGGGCTGGGAGTGGGTAGCCTGGGAGTGGGTAGGTCTGGGAGTGGGTAGCCTGGGAGTGGGTAGCCTGGGAGTGGGTAGCCTGGGAGTGGGTAGGTCTGGGAGTGGGTAGCCTGGGAGTGGGTAGGGCTGGGAGTGGGTAGGTCTGGGAGTGGGTAGCCTGGGAGTGGTTAGGGCTGGGAGTGGGTAGGTCTGAGAGTGGGTAGCCTGGGAGTGGGTCGCCTGGGAGTTGGTAGCCTGGGAGTGGGTAGGGCTGGGAGTGGGTAGGTCTGGGAGTGGGTAGCCTGGGAGTGGGTAGCCTGGGAGTGGGTAGGGCTGGGAGTGGTTAGGGTTGGGAGTGGGTAGGGCTGGGAGTGGGTAGGGCTGGGAGTGGGTAGCCTGGGAGTGGGTAGCCTGGGAGTGGGTAGGGTTGGGAGTGGGTAGCCTGGGAGTGGGTAGGTCTGGGAGTGGGTAGCCTGGGAGTGGGTAGGGCTGGGAGTGGGTAGGGCTGGGAGTGGGTAGGTCTGGGAGTGAGTAGCCTGGGAGTGGGTAGCCTGGGAGTGGGTAGCCTGGGAGTGGGTAGGGCTGGGAGTGGGTAGGGCTGGGAGTGGGTAGCATGGGAGTGGGTAGGGCTGGGAGTGGGTAGGTCTGGGAGTGGGTAGCCTGGGAGTGGGTAGCCTGGGAGTGGGTATCCTGGGAGTGGGTAGCCTGGGAGGGGTAGCCTGGGAGTGGG
This sequence comes from Carcharodon carcharias, assembly GCF_017639515.1. NCBI lineage: Eukaryota > Metazoa > Chordata > Chondrichthyes > Lamniformes > Lamnidae > Carcharodon > Carcharodon carcharias. The sequence continues at coordinate 128,651 of NW_024470568.1, read as the reverse complement.
TAGGGCTGGGAGTGGGTAGCCTGGGAGTGGGTAGGTCTGGGAGTGGGTAGCCTGGGAGTGGGTAGGGCTGGGAGTGGGTAGCCTGGGAGTGGGTAGGTCTGGGAGTGGGTAGCCTGGGAGTGGGTAGCCTGGGAGTGGGTAGGGCTGGGAGTGGGTAAGTCTGGGAGTGTGTAGGTCTGGAAGTGGGTAGCCTGGGAGTGGGTAGCCTGGGAGTGGGTAGCCTTGGAGTGGGTAGATCTGGGAGTGGGTAGGGCTGGGAGTGGGTAGGTCTGGGAGTGGGTAGGTCTGGGAGTGGGTAGGGCTGGGAGGGCGTAGGGCTGGGAGTGGGTAGGTCTGGGAGTGGGTAGGTCTGGGAGTGGGTAGGGCTGGGAGTGGGTAGGGCTGGGAGTGGGTAGGTCTGGGAGTGGGTAGCCTGGGAGTGTGTAGGTCTGGAAGTGGGTAGGTCTGGGAGGGGGTAGGGCTGGGAGTGGGTAGCCTGGGAGTGGGTAGGTCTGGGAGTGGGTAGGTCTGGGAGTGGGTAGGGCTGGGAGTGGGTAGCCTGGGAGTGGGTAGCCTGGGAGTAGGTAGGTCTGGAAGTGGGTAGGGCTGGGAGTGGGTAGCCTGGGAGTGGGTAGGTCTGGGAGTGGGTAGCCTGGGAGTGGGTAGCCTGGGAGTGGGTAGATCTGGGAGTGGGTAGGGCTGGGAGTGGGTAGGTCTGGGACTGGGTAGGGCTGGGAGTGCGTAGGGTTGGGAGTGGGTAGGTCTGGGAGTGGGTAGCCTGGGAGTGGGTAGGGCTGGGAGTGGGTAGCGCTGGGAGTGGGTAGGTCTGGGAGTGGGTAGGGCTGGGAGTGGGTAGCCTGGGAGTGGGTAGCCTGGGAGTGGGTAGATCTGGGAGTGGGTAGCCTGGGAGTGGGTAGGGCTGGGAGTGGGTAGGGCTGGGAGTGGGTAGGGCTGGGAGTTGGTAGGTCAGGGAGTGGGTAGGTCTGGGAGTGGGTAGCCTGGGAGTGGGTAGGTCTGGGAGTGGGTAGGTCTGGGAGTGGGTAGCCTGGGAGTGGGTAGGTCTGGGAGTGGGTAGCCTGGGAGTGGGTAGGGCTGGGAGTGGGTAGGTCTGGGAGTGGGTAGCCTGGGAGTGGGTAGCCTGGGAGTGGGTAGGGCTGGGATTGGGTAGGGTTGCGAGTGGGTAGGGCTGGGAGTGGGTAGGGCTGGGAGTGGGTAGCCTGGGAGTGGGTAGCCTGGGAGTGGGTAGGGTTGGGAGTGGGTATCCTGGGAGTGGGTAGGTCTGGGAGTGGGTAGCCTGGGAGTGGGTAGGGCTGGGAGTGGGTAGGGCTGGGAGTGGGTAGGTCTGGGAGTGGGTAGCCTGGGAGTGGGTAGCCTGGGAGTGGGAAGCCTGGGAGTGGGTAGGGCTGGGAGTTGGTAGGGCTGGGAGTGGGTAGGTCTGGGAGTGGGTAGCCTGGGAGTGGGTAGGGCTGGGAGTGGGTAGGTCTGGGAGTGGGTAGCCTGGGAGTGGGTATCCTGGGAGTGGGTATCCTGGGAGTGGGTAGCCTGGGAGGGGTAGCCTGGGAGTGGGTAGGGCTGGGAGTGGGTAGCCTGGGAGTGGGTAGGTCTGGGAGTGGGTAGCCTGGGAGTGGGTAGGGCTGGGAGTGGGTAGCCTGGGAGTGGGTAGGTCTGGGAGTGGGTAGCCTGGGAGTGGGTAGGGCTGGGAGTGGGTAAGTCTGGGAGTGTGTAGGTCTGGAAGTGGGTAGCCTGTGAGTGGGTAGCCTGGGAGTGGGTAGCCTTGGAGTGGGTAGATCTGGGAGTGGGTAGGGCTGGGAGTGGGTAGGTCTGGGAGTGGGTAGGTCTGGGAGTGGGTAGGGCTGGGAGGGCATAGGGCTGGGAGTGGGTAGGTCTGGGAGTGGGTAGGTCTGGGAGTGGGTAGGTCTGGGAGTGGGTAGGGCTGGGAGTGGGTAGGGCTGGGAGTGGGTAGGTCTGGGAGTGGGTAGCCTGGGAGTGGGTAGGTCTGGAAGTGGGTAGGTCTGGGAGTGGGTAGCCTGGGAGTGGGTATCCTGGGAGTGGGTAGCCTGGGAGGGGTAGCCTGGGAGTGGGTAGGGCTGGGATTGGGTAGCCTGGGAGTGGGTAGGTCTGGGAGTGGGTAGCCTGGGAGTGGGTAGGGCTGGGAGTGGGTAGCCTGGGAGTGGGTAGGTCTGGGAGTGGGTAGCCTGGGAGTGGGTAGCCTGGGAGTGGGTAGGGCTGGGAGTGGGTAAGTCTGGGAGTGTGTAGGTCTGGAAGTGGGTAGACTGGGAGTGGGTAGCCTGGGAGTGGGTAGCCTTGGAGTGGGTAGATCTGGGAGTGGGTAGGGCTGGGAGTGGGTAGGTCTGGGAGTGGGTAGGTCTGGGAGTGGGTAGCCTGGGAGTGGGTAGCCTGGGAGTGGGTAGGGCTGGGAGTGGGTAGCCTGGGAGTGGGTAGGTCTGGGAGTGGGTAGCCTGGGAGTGGGTAGGGCTGGGAGTGTGTAGGGCTGGGAGTGGGTAGGTCTGGGAGTGGGTAGCCTGGGAGTGGGTAGCCTGGGAGTGGGAAGCCTGGGAGTGGGTAGGGCTGGGAGTTGGTAGGGCTGGGAGTGGGTAGGTCTGGGAGTGGGTAGCCTGGGAGTGGGTAGGGCTGGGAGTGGGTAGGTCTGGGAGTGGGTAGCCTGGGAGTGGGTATCCTGGGAGTGGGTATCCTGGGAGTGGGTAGCCTGGGAGGGGTAGCCTGGGAGTGGGTAGGGCTGGGAGTGGGTAGCCTGGGAGTGGGTAGGTGTGGGAGTGGGTAGCCTGGGAGTGGGTAGGGCTGGGAGTGGGTAGCCTGGGAGTGGGTAGGTCTGGGAGTGGGTAGCCTGGGAGTGGGTAGGGCTGGGAGTGGGTAAGTCTGGGAGTGGGTAGGGCTGGGAGTGGGTAGCCTGGGAGTGTGTAGCCTGGGAGTGGGTAGCCTTGGAGTGGGTAGATCTGGGAGTGGGTAGGGCTGGGAGTGGGTAGGTCTGGGAGTGGGTAGGTCTGGGAGTGGGTAGGGCTGGGAGGGCGTAGGGCTGGGAGTGGGTAGGTCTGGGAGTGGGTAGGTCTGGGAGTGGGTAGGTCTGGGAGTGGGTAGGGCTGGGAGTGGGTAGGGCTGGGATTGGGTAGGTCTGGGAGTGGGTAGCCTGGGAGTGGGTAGGTCTGGAAGTGGGTAGGTCTGGGAGTGGGTAGCCTGGGAGTGGGTAGGTCTGGGAGTGGGTAGGTCTGGGAGTGGGTAGGGCTGGGAGTGGGTAATCTGGGAGTGGGTAGCCTGCGAGTAGGTAGGTCTGGAAGTGGGTAGGGCTGGGAGTGGGTAGCCTGGGAGTGGGTAGGTCTGGGAGTGGGTAGGGCTGGGAGTGCGTAGGGCTGGGAGTGGGTAGGTCTGGGAGTGGGTAGCCTGGGAGTGGGTAGGGCTGGGAGTGGGTAGGGCTGGGAGTGGGTAGGTCTGGGAGTGGGTAGGGCTGGGAGTGGGTAGCCTGGGAGTGGGTAGGTCTGGGAGTGGGTAGCCTGGGAGTGGGTAGGTCTGGGTTTGGGTAGCCGGGGAGTGGGTAGGGCTGGGAGTGGGTAGCCTGGGAGTGGGTAGCCTGGGAGTGGGTAGGTCTGGGAGTGGGTAGCCTGGGAGTTGGTAGGTCTGGGAGTGGGTAGTCTGGGAGTGGGTAGGGCTGGGAGTGGGTAGCCTGGGAGTGGGTAGCCTGGGAGTGGGTAGCCTGGGATTGGGTAGGGCTGGGAGTGGGTAGCCTGGGAGTGGGTAGGTCTGGGAGTGGGTAGGTCTGGGAGTGGGTAGCCTGGGAGTGGGTAGGGCTGGGAGTGGGTAGGTCTGGTAGTGGGTAGCCTGGGAGTGGGTAGCCTGGGAGTGGGTAGCCTGGGAGTGGGTAGCCTGGGAGTGGGTAGCCTGGGAGTGGGTAGGTCTGGGAGTGGGTAGCCTGGGAGTGGGTAGGGCTGGGAGTGGGTAGCCTGGGAGTGGGTAGGTCTGGGAGTGGGTAGGTCTGGGAGTGGGTAGCCTGGGAGTGGGTAGCCTGGGAGTGGGTAGGTCTGGGAGTGGGTAGCCTGGGAGTGGGTAGGGCTGGGAGTGGGTAGGTCTGGGAGTGGGTAGCCTGGGAGTGGTTAGGGCTGGGAGTGGGTAGGTCTGAGAGTGGGTAGCCTGGGAGTGGGTCGCCTGGGAGTTGGTAGCATGGGAGTGGGTAGCCTGGGAGGGGTAGCCTGGGATTGGGTAGGGCTGTGAGTGGGTAGGTCTGGGAGTGGGTAGCCTGAGAGTGGGTAGCCTGGGAGTGGGTAGCCTGGGAGTGGGTAGGGCTGGGAGTGGGTAGCCTGGGAGTTGTTAGGGCTGGGATTGGGTAGCCTGGGAGTGGGTAGGGCTGGGAGTGGGTAGGCCTGGGAGTGGGTAGCCTGGGAGTGGGTAGGTCTGGGAGTGGCTAGGTCTGGGAGTGGGTAGGTCTGGGAGTGGGTAGGCCTGGGAGTGGGTAGGTCTGGGAGTGGGTAGCCTGGGAGTGGGTAGGGCTGGGAGTGGGTAGCCTGGGAGTGGGTAGGTCTGGGAGTGGGTAGCCTGGGAGTGGGTAGGGCTGGGAGTGGGTAGCCTGGGAGTGGGTAGATCTGGGAGTGGGTAGGGCTGGGAGTGGGTAGGGCTGGGAGCGGGTAGGGCTGGGAGTGGGTAGGGCTGGGAGTGGGTAGGTCTGGGAGTGGGTAGGTCTGGGAGTGGGTAGCCTGGGAGTGGGTAGGTCTGGGAGTGGGTAGCCTGGGAGTGGGTAGGGCTGGGAGTGGGTAGGTCTGGGAGTGGGAAGCCTGGGAGTGGGTAGCCTGGGAGTGGGTAGGGCTGGGAGTGGGTAGGGTTGGGAGTGGGTAGGGCTGGGAGTGGGTAGGGCTGGGAGTGGGTAGCCTGGGAGTGGGTAGCCTGGGAGTGGGTAGGGTTGGGAGTGGGTAGCCTGGGAGTGGGTAGGTCTGGGAGTGGGTAGCCTGGGAGTGGGTAGGTCTGGGAGTGGGTAGGGCTGGGAGTGGGTAGGTCTGGGAGTGAGTAGCCTGGGAGTGGGTAGCCTGGGAGTGGGTAGCCTGGGAGTGGGTAGGGCTGGGAGTGGGTAGGGCTGGGAGTGGGTAGCCTGGGAGTGGGTAGGGCTGGGAGTGGGTAGGTCTGGGAGTGGGTAGCCTGGGAGTGGGTAGCCTGGGAGTGGGTATCCTGGGAGTGGGTAGCCTGGGAGGGGTAGCCTGGGAGTGGGTAGGGCTGGGAGTGGGTAGCCTGGGAGTGGGTAGGTCTGGGAGTGGGTAGCCTGGGAGTGGGTAGGGCTGGGAGTGGGTAGCCTGGCAGTGTGTAGGTCTGGGAGTGGGTAGCCTGGGAGTGGGTAGCCTGGGAGTGGGTAGTGCTGGGAGTGGGTAAGTCTGGGAGTGTGTAGGTCTGGAAGTGGGTAGCCTGGGAGTGGGTAGCCTGGGAGTGGGTAGCCTTGGAGTGGGTAGATCTGGGAGTGGGTAGGGCTGGGAGTGGGTAGGTCTGGGAGTGGGTAGGTCTGGGAGTGGGTAGGGCTGGGAGGGCGTAGGGCTGGGAGTGGGTAGGTCTGGGAGTGGGTAGGTCTGGGAGTGGGTAGCCTGGGAGTGGGTAGGTCTGGGAGTGGGTAGGTCTGGGAGTGGGTAGGGCTGGGAGTGGGTAGGGCTGGGAGTGGGTAGGTCTGGGAGTGGTTAGCCTGGGAGTGTGTAGGTCTGGAAGTGGGTAGGTCTGGGAGTGGGTAGGGCTGGGAGTGGGTAGCCTGGGAGTGGGTAGATCTGGGAGTGGGTAGGTCTGGGAGTGGGTAGGGCTGGGAGTGGGTAGCCTGGGAGTGGGTAGCCTGGGAGTAGGTAGGTCTGGAAGTGGGTAGGCTGGGAGTGGGTAGCCTGGGAGTGGGTAGGTCTGGGAGTGGGTAGCCTGGGAGTGGGTAGCCTGGGAGTGGGTAGATCTGGGAGTGGGTAGGGCTGGGAGTGGGTAGGTCTGGGACTGGGTAGGGCTGGGAGTGCGTAGGGCTGGGAGTGGGTAGGTCTGGGAGTGGGTAGCCTGGGAGTGGGTAGGGCTGGGAGTGGGTAGCGCTGGGAGTGGGTAGGTCTGGGAGTGGGTAGGGCTGGGAGTGGGTAGCCTGGGAGTGGGTAGCCTGGGAGTTCGTAGATCTGGGAGTGGGTAGCCTGGGAGTGGGTAGGGCTGGGAGTGGGTAGGGCTGGGAGTGGGTAGGGCTGGGAGTTGGTAGGTCTGGGAGTGGGTCGGTCTGGGAGTGGGTAGCCTGGGAGTGGGTAGGTCTGGGAGTGGGTAGGTCTGGGAGTGGGTAGCCTGGGAGTGGGTAGGTCTGGGAGTGGGTAGCCTGGGAGTGGGTAGGGCTGGGAGTGGGTAGGTCTGGGAGTGGGTAGCCTGGGAGTGGGTAGCCTGGGAGTGGGTAGGGCTGGGATTGGGTAGGGTTGCGAGTGGGTAGGGCTGGGAGTGGGTAGGGCTGGGAGTGGGTAGCCTGGGAGTGGGTAGCCTGGGAGTGGGTAGGGTTGGGAGTGGGTAGCCTGGGAGTGGGTAGGTCTGGGAGTGGGTAGCCTGGGAGTGGGTAGGGCTGGGAGTGGGTAGGGCTGGGAGTGGGTAGGTCTGGGAGTGGGTAGCCTGGGAGTGGGTAGCCTGGGAGTGGGAAGCCTGGGAGTGGGTAGGGCTGGGAGTTGGTAGGGCTGGGAGTGGGTAGGTCTGGGAGTGGGTAGCCTGGGAGTGGGTAGGGCTGGGAGTGGGTAGGTCTGGGAGTGGGTAGCCTGGGAGTGGGTATCCTGGGAGTGGGTATCCTGGGAGTGGGTAGCCTGGGAGGGGTAGCCTGGGAGTGGGTAGGGCTGGGAGTGGTTAGCCTGGGAGTGGGTAGGTCTGGGAGTGGGTAGCCTGGGAGTGGGTAGGGCTGGGAGTGGGTAGCCTGGGAGTGGGTAGGTCTGGGAGTGGGTAGCCTGGGAGTGGGTAGGGCTGGGAGTGGGTAAGTCTGGGAGTGTGTAGGTCTGGAAGTGGGTAGCCTGGGAGTGGGTAGCCTGGGAGTGGGTAGCCTTGGAGTGGGTAGATCTGGGAGTGGGTAGGGCTGGGAGTGGGTAGGTCTGGGAGTGGGTAGGTCTGGGAGTGGGTAGGGCTGGGAGGGCGTAGGGCTGGGAGTGGGTAGGTCTGGGAGTGGGTAGGTCTGGGAGTGGGTAGGTCTGGGAGTGGGTAGGGCTGGGAGTGGGTAGGGCTGGGAGTGGGTAGGTCTGGGAGTGGGTAGCCTGGGAGTGGGTAGGTCTGGAAGTGGGTAGGTCTGGGAGTGGGTAGCCTGGGAGTGGGTATCCTGGGAGTGGGTAGCCTGGGAGGGGTAGCCTGGGAGTGGGTAGGGCTGGGATTGGGTAGCCTGGGAGTGGGTAGGTCTGGGAGAGGGTAGCCTGGGAGTGGGTAGGGCTGGGATTGGGTAGCCTGGGAGTGGGTAGGTCTGGGAGTGGGTAACCTGGGAGTGGGTAGCCTGGGAGTGGGTAGGGCTGGGAGTGGGTAAGTCTGGGAGTGTGTAGGTCTGGAAGTGGGTAGCCTGGGAGTGGGTAGCCTGGGAGTGGGTAGCCTTGGAGTGGGTAGATCTGGGAGTGGTTAGGGCTGGGAGTGGGTAGGTCTGGGAGTGGGTAGGTCTGGGAGTGGGTAGCCTGGGAGTGGGTAGCCTGGGAGTGGGTAGGGTTGGGAGTGGGTAGCCTGGGAGTGGGTAGGTCTGGGAGTGGGTAGCCTGGGAGTGGGTAGGGCTGGGAGTGGGTAGGGCTGGGAGTGGGTAGGTCTGGGAGTGGGTAGCCTGGGAGTGGGTAGCCTGGGAGTGGGAAGCCTGGGAGTGGGTAGGGCTGGGAGTTGGTAGGGCTGGGAGTGGGTAGGTCTGGGAGTGGTTAGCCTAGGAGTGGGTAGGGCTGGGAGTGGGTAGGTCTGGGAGTGGGTAGCCTGGGAGTGGGTATCCTGGGAGTGGGTATCCTGGGAGTGGGTAGCCTGGGAGGGGTAGCCTGGGAGTGGGTAGGGCTGGGAGTGGGTAGCCTGGGAGTGGGTACGTGTGGGAGTGGGTAGCCTGGGAGTGGGTAGGGCTCGGAGTGGGTAGCCTGGGAGTGGGTAGGTCTGGGAGTGGGTAGCCTGGGAGTGGGTAGGGCTGGGAGTGGGTAAGTCTGGGAGTGTGTAGGTCTGGAAGTGGGTAGCCTGGGAGTGGGTAGCCTGGGAGTGGGTAGCCTTGGAGTGGGTAGATCTGGGAGTGGGTAGGGCTGGGAGTGGGTAGGTCTGGGAGTGGGTAGGTCTGGGAGTGGGTAGGGCTGGGAGGGCGTAGGGCTGGGAGTGGGTAGGTCTGGGAGTGGGTAGGTCTGGGAGTGGGTAGGTCTGGGAGTGGGTAGGGCTGGGAGTGGGTAGGGCTGGGAGTGGGTAGGTCTGGGAGTGGGTAGCCTGGGAGTGGGTAGGTCTGGAAGTGGGTAGGTCTGGGAGTGGGTAGCCTGGGAGTGGGTAGGTCTGGGAGTGGGTAGGTCTGGGAGTGGGTAGGGCTGGGAGTGGGTAATCTGGGAGTGGGTAGCCTGGGAGTAGGTAGGTCTGGAAGTGGGTAGGGCTGGGAGTGGGTAGCCTGGGAGTGGGTAGGTCTGGGAGTGGGTAGGTCTGGGAGTGGGTAGGTCTGGGAGTGGGTAGCCTGGGAGTGGGTAGCCTGGGAGTGGGTAGCCTGGGAGTGGGTAGAACTGGGAGTGGGTAAGGCTGGGAGTGGGTAGGTCTGGGAGTGGGTAGGGCTGGGAGTGCGTAGGGCTGGGAGTGGGTAGGTCTGGGAGTGGGTAGCCTGGGAGTGGGTAGGGCTGGGAGTGGGTAGGGCTGGGAGTGGGTAGGTCTGGGAGTGGGTAGGGCTGGGAGTGGGTAGCCTGGGAGTGGGTAGGTCTGGGAGTGGGTAGCCTGGGAGTGGGTAGGTCTGGGTTTGGGTAGCCGGGGAGTGGGTAGGGCTGGGAGTGGGTAGCCTGGGAGTGGGTAGCCTGGGAGTGGGTAGGTCTGGGAGTGGGTAGCCTGGGAGTTGGTAGGTCTGGGAGTGGGTAGTCTGGGAGTGGCTAGGGCTGTGAGTGGGTAGCCTGGGAGTGGGTAGCCTGGGAGTGGGTAGCCTGGGATTGGGTAGGGCTGGGAGTGGGTAGCCTGGGAGTGGGTAGGTCTGGGAGTGGGTAGGTCTGGGAGTGGGTAGACTGGGAGTGGGTAGGTCTGGTAGTGTGTAGCCTGGGAGTGGGTAGACTGGGAGTGGGTAGCCTGGGAGTGGGTAGCCTGGGAGGGATAGCCTGGGAGTGGGTAGCCTGGGAGTGGGTAGCCTGGGAGTGGGTAGCCTGGGAGTGGGTAGGTCTGGGAGTGGGTAGCCTGGGAGTGGGTAGGGCTGGGAGTGGGTAGCCTGGGAGTGGGTAGGTCTGGGAGTGGGTAGCCTGGGAGTGGGTAGCCTGGGAGTGGGTAGCCTGGGAGTGGGTAGGTCTGGGAGTGGGTAGCCTGGGAGTGGGTAGGGCTGGGAGTGGGTAGGTCTGGGAGTGGGTAGCCTGGGAGTGGTTAGGGCTGGGAGTGGGTAGGTCTGAGAGTGGGTAGCCTGGGAGTGGGTCGCCTGGGAGTGGGTAGCATGGGAGTGGGTAGCCTGTGAGGGGTAGCCTGGGATTGGGTAGGGCTGTGAGTGTGTAGGTCTGGGAGTGGGTAGCCTGAGAGTGGGTAGCCTGGGAGTGGATAGCCTGGGAGTGGGTAGGGCTGGGAGTGGGTAGCCTGGGAGTTGTTAGGGCTGGGAGTGGGTAGCCTGGGAGTGGGTAGGGCTGGGAGTGGGTAGGTCTGGGAGTGGGTAGTCTGGAAGTGGGTAGGGCAGTGAGTGGGTAGCCTGGGAGTGGTAGGTCTGGGAGTGGGTAGGGCTGGGAGTGGGTAGCCTGGGAGTGGGTAGGGCTGGGTGTGGGTAGCCTGGGAGTGGGTAGGGCTGGGAGTGGGTAGGGCTGGGAGTGGGTAGCCTGGGAGTGGGTATCCAGGGAGTGGGTAGGGCTGGGTGTGGGTAGCCTGGGAGTGGGTAGGGCTGGGAGTGGGTAGGTCTGGGAGTGGGTAGCCTGGGAGTGGGTAGCCTGGGAGTGGGTAGGGCTGGGAGTGGGTAGGGCTGGGAGTGGGTAGCCTGGGAGTGGGTAGCCTGGGCGTGGGTAGCCTGGGAGTGGGTAGGTCTGGGAGTGGGTAGGGTTGGGAGGGCGTAGGGCTGGGAGTGGGTAGGTCTGGGAGTGGGTAGGTCTGGGAGTGGGTAGCCTGGGAGTGGGTAGGTCTGGGAGTGGGTAGGTCTGGGAGTGGGTAGGGCTGGGAGTGGGTAGGGCTGGGAGTGGGTAGGTCTGGGAGTGGGTAGCCTGGGAGTGTGTAGGTCTGGAAGTGGGTAGGTCTGGGAGTGGGTAGGGCTGGGAGTGGGTAGCCTGGGAGTGGGTAGGTCTGGGAGTGGGTAGGTCTGGGAGTGGGTAGGGCTGGGAGTGGGTAGCCTGGGAGTGGGTAGCCTGGGAGTAGGTAGGTCTGGAAGTGGGTAGGGCTGGGAGTGGGTAGCCTGGGAGTGGGTAGGTCTGGGAGTGGGTAGCCTGGGAGTGGGTAGCCTGGGAGTGGGTAGATCTGGGAGTGGGTAGGGCTGGGAGTGGGTAGGTCTGGGACTGGGTAGGGCTGGGAGTGCGTAGGGCTGGGAGTGGGTAGGTCTGGGAGTGGGTAGCCTGGGAGTGGGTAGGGCTGGGAGTGGGTAGCGCTGGGAGTGGGTAGGTCTGGGAGTGGGTAGGGCTGGGAGTGGGTAGCCTGGGAGTGGGTAGCCTGGGAGTGGGTAGATCTGGGAGTGTGTAGGGCTGGGAGTGGGTAGGGCTGGGAGTGGGTAGGGCTGGGAGTGGGTAGGGCTGGGAGTTGGTAGGTCTGGGAGTGGGTAGGTCTGGGAGTGGGTAGCCTGGGAGTGGGTAGGTCTGGGAGTGGGTAGGTCTGGGAGTGGGTAGCCTGGGAGTGGGTAGGTCTGGGAGTGGGTAGCCTGGGAGTGGGTAGCCTGGGAGTGGGTAGGGCTGGGATTGGGTAGGGTTGGGAGTGGGTAGGGCTGTGAGTGGGTAGGGCTGGGAGTGGGTAGCCTGGGAGTGGATAGCCTGGGAGTGGGTAGGGTTGGGAGTGGGTAGCCTGGGAGTGGGTAGGACTGGGAGTGGGTAGCCTGGGAGTTGGTAGGGCTGGGAGTGGGTAGGGCTGGGAGTGGGTAGGTCTGGGAGTGGGTAGCCTGGGAGTGGGTAGCCTGGGAGTGGGAAGCCTGGGAGTGGTTAGGGCTGGGAGTTGGTAGGGCTGGGAGTGGGTAGGTCTGGGAGTGGGTAGCCTGAGAGTGGGTAGGGCTGGGAGTGGGTAGGTCTGGGAGTGGGTAGCCTGGGAGTGGGTATCCTGGGAGTGGGTATCCTGGGAGTGGGTAGCCTGGGAGGGGTAGCCTGGGAGTGGGTAGGGCTGGGAGTGGGTAGCCTGGGAGTGGGTAGGTCTGGGAGTGGGTAGCATGGTAGTGGGTAGGGCTGGGAGTGGGTAGCCTGGGAGTGGGTAGGTCTGGGAGTGGGTAGCCTGGGAGTGGGTAGGGCTGGGAGTGGGTAAGTCTGGGAGTGTGTAGGTCTGGAAGTGGGTAGCCTGGGAGTGGGTAGCCTGGGAGTGGGTAGCCTTGGAGTGGGTAGATCTGGGAGTGGGTAGGGCTGGGAGTGGGTAGGTCTGGGAGTGGGTAGGTCTGGGAGTGGGTAGGGCTGGGAGGGCTTAGGGCTGTGAGTGGGTAGGTCTGGGAGTGGGTAGGTCTGGGAGTGGGTAGGTCTGGGAGTGGGTAGGGCTGGGAGTGGGTAGGGCTGGGAGTGGGTAGGTCTGGGAATTGGTAGCCTGGGAGTGGGTAGGTCTGGAAGTGGGTAGGTCTGGGAGTGGGTAGCCTGGGAGTGGGTAGGTCTGGGAGTGGGTAGGTCTGGGAGTGGGTAGGGCTGGGAGTGGGTAATCTGGGAGTGGGTAGCCTGGGAGTAGGTAGGTCTGGAAGTGGGTAGGGCTGGGAGTGGGTAGCCTGGGAGTGGGTAGGTCTGGGAGTGGGTAGGTCTGGGAGTGGGTAGGTCTGGGAGTGGGTAGCCTGGGAGTGGGTAGCCTGGGAGTGGGTAGCCTGGGAGTGGGTAGATCTGGGAGTGGGTAGGGCTGGGAGTGGGTAGGTCTGGGAGTGGGTAGGGCTGGGAGTGCGTAGGGCTGGGAGTGGGTAGGTCTGGGAGTGGGTAGCCTGGGAGTGGGTAGGGCTGGGAGTGGGTAGGGCTGGGAGTGGGTAGGTCTGGGAGTGGGTAGGGCTGGGAGTGGGTAGCCTGGGAGTGGGTAGGTCTGGGAGTGGGTAGCCTGGGAGTGGGTAGGTCTGGGTTTGGGTAGCCGGGGAGTGGGTAGGGCTGGGAGTGGGTAGCCTGGGAGTGGGTAGCCTGGGAGTGGGTAGGTCTGGGAGTGGGTAGCCTGGGAGTTGGTAGGTCTGGGAGTGGGTAGTCTGGGAGTGGGTAGGGCTGGGAGTGGGTAGCCTAGGAGTGGGTAGCCTGGGAGTGGGTAGCCTGGGATTGGGTAGGGCTGGGAGTGGGTAGCCTGGGAGTGGGTAGGTCTGGGAGTGGGTAGGTCTGGGAGTGGGTAGCCTGGGAGTGGGTAGGGCTGGGAGTGGGTAGGTCTGGTAGTGGGTAGCCTGGAGTGGGTAGCCTGGGAGTGGGTAGCCTGGGAGTGGGTAGCCTGGGAGGGGTAGCCTGGGAGTGGGTAGGGCTGGGAGTGGGTAGCCTGGGAGTGGGTAGGTCTGGGAGTGGGTAGCCTGGGAGTGGGTAGCCTGGGAGTGGGTAGGTCTGGGAGTGGGTAGGGCTGGGAGTGGGTAGCCTGGGAGTGGGTAGGTCTGGGAGTGGGTAGGGCTGGGATTGGGTAGGGCTGGGAGTGGGTAGGTCTGGGAGTGGGTAGGGCTGGGAGTGGGTAGGTCTGGGAGTGGGTAGGGCTGGGAGTGGGTAGACTGGGAGTGGGTAGCCTGGGAGTGGGTAGGGCTGGGAGTGGGTAAACTGGGAGTGGGTTGGTCTGGGAGTGGGTAGCCTGGGAGTGGGTAGCCTGGGAGTGGGTAGGGCTGGGAGTGGGTAGCCTGGGAGTGGGTAGCCTGGGAGTGGGTAGGGCTGGGAGTGGGTAGCCTGGGAGTGGGTAGGTCTGGGAGTGGGTAGCCTGGGAGTGGGTAGGTCTGGGAGTGGGTAGTCTGGGAGTGGGTAGCCTGGGAGTGGGTAGCCTGGGAGTGGGTAGGGCTGGGAGTGGGTAGGGCTGGGAGTGGGTAGCCTGGGAGTGGGTAGGGCTGGGAGTGGGTAGGGCTGGGTGTGGGTAGCCTGGGTTTGGGTAGGGCTGGGAGTGGGTAGCCTGCGAGTGGGTAGGGCTGGGAGTGGGTAGGTCTGGGAGTGGGTAGGTCAGGGAGTGGGTAGGCCTGGGAGTGGGTAGCCTGGGAGTGGGTAGCCTGGGAGTGTTTAGATCTGGGAGTGGGTAGGCCTGGGAGTGGGTAGCCTTGGAGTGGGTAGCCTGGGAGTGGGTAGCCTGGGAGTGTGTAGGGCTGGGAGTGTGTAGCCTGGGAGTTGGTTGCCTGGGAGTGGGTAGCCTGGGAGTGGGTAGGTCTGGGAGTGGGTAGACTGGGAGTGGTTGGGCTGGGATTGGGTAGGGCTGGGATTGGGTAGGGCTGGGAGTGGGTAGGCCTGGGAGTGGGTAGCCTGGGAGTGGGTAGCCTGGGAGTGGGTAGCCTGGGAGTGGGTAGGTCTGGGATTGGGTAGGTCTGGGAGTGGGTAGGTGTGGGAGTGGGTACGTCTGGGAGTGGGTAGGGCTGGGATTGGGTAGGGCTGGGATTGGTTAGGGCTGGGAGTGGGCAGCCTGGGTGTGGGTAGGTCTGGGAGTGGGTAGGGCTGCGATTGGGTAGGGCTGGGAGTGGGTAGGGCTGGGAGTTGGTAGGGCCGGGAGTGGGCAGCCTGGGTGTGGGTAGCCTGGGAGTGGGTTGCCTGGGAGTGGGTAGGCCTGGGATTGGGTATGTCTGGGAGTTGGTAGGGCTGGGAGTGGGTAGCCTGGGAGTGGGTAGCCTGGGAGTGGGTAGGTCTGGGAGTTGGTAGCCTGGGAGTGGGTAGCCTGGGAGTGGGTAGGTCTGGGAGTGGGTAGCCTGGGAGTGGGTAGCCTTGGAGTGGGTAGGTCTGGGAGTGGGTAGCCTGGGAGTGGGTAGCCTGGGAGTTGGTAGCCTGGGAGTGGGTAGCCTGGGAGTGGGTAGCCTGGGAGTGGGTAGCCTGGGAGTGGGTAGGGCTGGGATTGGGTAGGGCTGGGATTGGGTAGGGCTGGGATTGGGTAGCCTGGGAGTGGGTAGGTCTGGGAGTGGGTAGGTCTGGGAGTGGGTAGCCTGGGAGTGGGTAGGTCTGGGAGTGGGGAGGGCTGGGAGTGGGTAGCCTGGGAGTGGGTAGGGCTGGGAGTGGGTAGGGCTGGGAGTGGGTAGGTCTGGGAGTGGGTAGGTCTGGGAGTGGGTAGGGCTGGGAGTGGGTAGGGCTGGGAGTGGGTAGGGCTGGGAGTGTGTAGCCTGGGAGTTGGTAGCCTGGGAGTGGGTAGCCTGGGAGTGGGTAGGTCTGGGAGTGGGTAGACTGGGAGTGGTTGGGCTGGGATTGGGTAGGGCTGGGATTGGGTAGGGCTGGGAGTGGGTAGGCCTGGGAGTGGGTAGCCTGGGAGTGGGTAGCCTGGGAGTGGGTAGCCTGGGAGTGGGTAGTTCTGGGATTGGGTAGGTCTGGGAGTGGGTAGGTGTGGGAGTGGGTAGCCTGGGAGTGGGTAGGTCTGGGAGTGGGTAGGTCTGGGAGTGGGTAGCCTGGGAGTGGGTAGGGCTGGGAGTGGGTAGGTCTGGGAGTGGGTAGGTCTGGGAGTGGGTAGGGCTGGGATTGGGTAGGGCTGTGATTGGTTAGGGCTGGGAGTGGGCAGCCTGGGTGTGGGTAGGTCTGGGAGTGGGTAGGGCTGCGATTGGGTAGGGCTGGGAGTGGGTAGGGCTGGGAGTTGGTAGGGCTGGGAGTGGGCAGCCTGGGTGTGTGTAGCCTGGGAGTGGGTTGCCTGGGAGTGGGTAGGCCTGGGATTGGGTATGTCTGGGAGTTGGTAGGGCTGGGAGTGGGTAGCCTGGGAGTGGGTAGCCTGGGAGTGGGTAGGTCTGGGAGTTGGTAGCCTGGGAGTGGGTAGCCTGGGAGTGGGTAGGTCTGGGAGTGGGTAGCCTGGGAGTGGCTAGCCTTGGAGTGGGTAGGTCTGGGAGTGGGTAGCCTGGGAGTGGGTAGCCTGGGAGTTGGTAGCCTGGGAGTGGGTAGCCTGGGAGTGGGTAGCCTGGGAGTGGGTAGGGCTGGGATTGGGTAGGGCTGGGATTGGGTAGGGCTGGTATTGGGTAGCCTGGGAGTGGGTGGGTCTGGGAGTGGGTAGGGCTGGGAGTGGGTAGCCTGGGAGTGGGTAGGGCTGGGAGTGGGTAGGGCTGGGAGTGGGTAGGTCTGGGAGTGGGTAGGTCTGGGAGTGGGTAGGGCTGGGAGTGGGTAGGTCTGGGAGTGGGTAGGGCTGGGAGTTTGTAGGTCCGGGTGTGGGTAGGGCTGGGAGTGGGTAGGTCTGGGTGTGGGTAGGGCTGGGAGTGGGTAGGTCTGGGAGTGGGTAGCCTGGGAGTGGGTAGGGCTGGGAGTGGGTAGGGCTGGGAGTGGGTAGGTCTGGGAGTGGGTAGCCTGGGAGTGGGTAGCCTGGGAGTGGGTAGCCTGGGAGTGGGTTCGGCTGGGAGTGGGTAGGTCTGGGAGTGGGTAGGTCTGGGAGTTGGTAGGGCTGGCAGTGGGTAGGTCTGGGAGTGGGTAGCCTGGGAGTGGTTAGGTCTGGGAGTGGGTAGCCTGGGGTGGGTAGGGCTGGGAGTGGGTAGCCTGGGAGTGGGTAGGGCTGGGAGTGGGTAGCCTGGGAGTGGGTAGGGCTGGGAGTGGGTAGCCTGGGAGTGTGTAGCCTGGGAGTGGGTAGGGCTGGGAGTGGGTAGCCTGGTAGTGGGTAGGGCTGGGAGTGGGTAGGGCTGGGAATGGGTAACCTGAGAGTGGGTAGCCTGGGAGTGGGTAGGGCTGGGAGTGGGTAGGGCTGGGAGTGGGTAACCCTGGAGTGGGTAGGGCTGCGAGTGGGTAGCCTGGGAGTGGGTAGGGCTGGGAGTGGGTTGGGCTGGGAGTGGGTAGGGCTGGGAGTGGGTTGCGCTGGGAGTGGTTAGGGCTGGGAGTGGGTAGGGCTGGGAGTGGGTAACCTGGGAGTGGTTAGCCTGGGTTTGGGTAGGGCTGGGAGTGGGTAGGGCTGGCAGTGGGTAGGGCTGGGAGTGGGTAACCAGGGAGTGGGTAGCCTGGGAGTGGGTAGGTCTGGGATTGGGTAGCCTGGGAGTGGGTAGGTCTGGGAGTGGGTAGGGCTGGGAGTGGGTAGCCTGGGAGTTGGTAGGGCTGGGAGTGGGTAGGTGTGGGAGTTTGTAGCCTGGGAGTGGGTAGGGCTGGGAGTGGGTAGGTCTGGGAGTGGGTAGGTCTGGGAGTGGGTAGCCTGGGAGTGGGTAGGGCTGGGAGTGGGTAGGTCTGGGAGTGGGTAGGTCTGGGAGTGGGTAGGGCTGGGAGTGGGTAGGGCTGGGAGTGGGTAGCCTGGGAGTGGGTAGGTCTGGGAGTGGGTAAGGCTGGGAATGGGTAGCCTGGGAGTGGGTAGCCTGGGAGTGGGTAGGTCTGGGAGTGGGTAGGGCTGGGAATGGGTAGCATGGGAGTGGGAAGGTCTGGGAGTGGGTAGCCTGGGAGTGGGTAGGTCTGGGAGTGGGTAGGTCTGGGAGTGGGTAGCCTGGGAGTGGGTAGGTCTGGGAGTGGGTAGGGCTGGGAGTGGGTAGCCTGGGAGTGGGTAGGGCTGGGAGTGGGTAGGGCTGGGAGTGGGTAGGTCTGGGAGTGGGTAGGTCTGGGAGTGGGTAGGGCTGGGAGTGGGTAGGGCTGGGAGTGGGTAGGGCTGGGAGTGTGTAGCCTGGGAGTTGGTAGCCTGGGAGTGGGTAGCCTGGGAGTGGGTAGGTCTGGGAGTGGGTAGACTGGGAGTGGTTGGGCTGGGATTGGGTAGGGCTGGGATTGGGTAGGGCTGGGAGTGGGTAGGCCTGGGAGTGGGTAGCCTGGGAGTGGGTAGCCTGGGAGTGGGTAGCCTGGGAGTGGGTAGGTCTGGGATTGGGTAGGTCTGGGAGTGGGTAGGTGTGGGAGTGGGTAGCCTGGGAGTGGGTAGGCCTGGGAGTGGGTAGGTCTGGGAGTGGGTAGCCTGGGAGTGGGTAGGGCTGGGAGTGGGTAGGTCTGGGAGTGGGTAGGTCTGGGAGTGGGTAGGGCTGGGATTGGGTAGGGCTGTGATTGGTTAGGGCTGGGAGTGGGCAGCCTGGGTGTGGGTAGGTCTGGGAGTGGGTAGGGCTGCGATTGGGTAGGGCTGGGAGTGGGTAGGGCTGGGAGTTGGTAGGGCTGGGAGTGGGCAGCCTGGGTGTGTGTAGCCTGGGAGTGGGTTGCCTGGGAGTGGGTAGGCCTGGGATTGGGTATGTCTGGGAGTTGGTAGGGCTGGGAGTGGGTAGCCTGGGAGTGGGTAGCCTGGGAGTGGGTAGGTCTGGGAGTTGGTAGCCTGGGAGTGGGTAGCCTGGGAGTGGGTAGGTCTGGGAGTGGGTAGCCTGGGAGTGGCTAGCCTTGGAGTGGGTAGGTCTGGGAGTGGGTAGCCTGGGAGTGGGTAGCCTGGGAGTGGGTAGGGCTGGGATTGGGTAGGGCTGGGATTGGGTAGGGCTGGTATTGGGTAGCCTGGGAGTGGGTGGGTCTGGGAGTGGGTAGGTCTGGGAGTGGGTAGCCTGGGAGTGGGTAGGTCTGGGAGTGGGTAGGGCTGGGAGTGGGTAGCCTGGGAGTGGGTAGGGCTGGGAGTGGGTAGGGCTGGGAGTGGGTAGGTCTGGGAGTGGGTAGGTCTGGGAGTGGGTAGGGCTGGGAGTGGGTAGGGCTGGGAGTGGGTAGGGCTGGGAGTAGGTAGGGCTGGGAGTGTGTAGGGCTGGGAGTGGGTAGGTCTGGGAGTGGGTAGGGCTGGGAGTGGGTAGGTCTGGGAGTGGGTAGCCTGGGAGTGGGTAGGGCTGGGAGTGGGTAGGGCTGGGAGTGGGTAGGTCTGGGAGTGGGTAGCCTGGGAGTGGGTAGCCTGGGAGTGGGTAGCCTGGGAGTGGGTTCGGCTGGGAGTGGGTAGGTCTGGGAGTGGGTAGGTCTGGGAGTGGGTAGGGCTGGCAGTGGTAGGTCTGGGAGTGGGTAGCCTGGGAGTGGTTAGGTCTGGGAGTGGGTAGCCTGGGGTGGGTAGGGCTGGGAGTGGGTAGCCTGGGAGTGGGTAGGGCTGGGAGTGGGTAGCCTGGGAGTGGGTAGGGCTGGGAGTGGGTAGCCTGGGAGTGTGTAGCCTGGGAGTGGGTAGGGCTGGGAGTGGGTAGCCTGGTAGTGGGTAGGGCTGGGAGTGGGTAGGGCTGGGAATGGGTAACCTGAGAGTGGGTAGCCTGGGAGTGGGTAGGGCTGGGAGTGGGTAGGGCTGGGAGTGGGTAACCCTGGAGTGGGTAGGGCTGCGAGTGGGTAGCCTGGGAGTGGGTAGGGCTGGGAGTGGGTTGGGCTGGGAGTGGGTAGGGCTGGGAGTGGGTTGGGCTGGGGATGGTTAGGGCTGGGAGTGGGTAGGGCTGGGAGTGGGTAACCTGGGAGTGGTTAGCCTGGGTTTGGGTAGGGCTGGGAGTGGGTAGGGCTGGCAGTGGGTAGGGCTGGGAGTGGGTAACCAGGGAGTGGGTAGCCTGGGAGTGGGTAGGTTAGGGATTGGGTAGCCTGGGAGTGGGTAGGTCTGGGAGTGGGTAGGGCTGGGACTGGGTAGCCTGGGAGTTGGTAGGGCTGGGAGTGGGTAGGTGTGGGAGTTTGTAGCCTGGGAGTGGGTAGGGCTGGGAGTGGGTAGGTCTGGGAGTGGGTAGGTCTGGGAGTGGGTAGGGCTGGGAGTGGGTAGGGCTGGGAGTGGGTAGCCTGGGAGTGGGTAGGTCTGGGAGTGGGTAAGGCTGGGAATGGGTAGCCTGGGAGTGGGTAGCCTGGGAGTGGGTAGGTCTGGGAGTGGGTAGGGCTGGGAATGGGTAGCATGGGAGTGGGAAGGTCTGGGAGTGGGTAGCCTGGGAGTGAGTAGGTCTGGGAGTGGGTAGCCTGGGAGTGGGTAGGGCTGGGAGTGGGTAGGTCTGGGTGTGGGTAGGGCTGGGAGTGGGTAGGTCTGGGAGTGGGTAGCCTGGGAGTGGGTAGGTCTGGGAGTGGGTAGCCTGGTAGTGGGTAGGGCTGGGAATGGGTAGCCTGGGAGTGGGTAGCCTGGGAGTGGGTAGGGCTGGGAGTGGGTAGCCTGGGAGTGGGTAGGGCTGGGAGTGGGTAGCCTGGGAGTGGGTAGCCTGGGAGTGGGTAGGGCTGGGAGTGGGTAGCCTGGTAGTGGGTAGGGCTGGGAGTGGGTAGGGCTGGGAGTGGGTAACCTGGGAGTGGGTAGCCTGGGAGTGGGTAGGGCTGGGAGTGAGTAGCCTGGGAGTGGGTAGCCTGGGAGTGGGTAGGGCTGGGAGTGGGTAGGTCTGGGTGTGGGTAGGGCTGGGAGTGGGTAGGTCTGGGAGTGGGTAGCCTGGGAGTGGGTAGGTCTGGGAGTGGGTAGCCTGGTAGTGGGTAGGGCTGGGAATGGGTAGCCTGGGAGTGGGTAGCCTGGGAGTGGGTAGGGCTGGGAGTGGGTAGCCTGGGAGTGGGTAGGGCTGGGAGTGGGTAGCCTGGGATTGGGTAGCCTGGGAGTGGGTAGGGCTGGGAGTGGGTAGCCTGGTAGTGGGTAGGGCTCGGAGTGGGTAGGGCTGGGAGTGGGTAACCTGGGAGTGGGTAGCCTGGGAGTGGGTAGGGCTGGGAGTGAGTATCCTGGGAGTGGGTAGGGCTGGGAGTGGGTAGGGCTGGGAGTGGGTAGGGCTGGTAGTGTGTAGCCTGGGAGTGGGTATGGCTGGGATTGGGTAGCTTGGGTGTGGGTAGCCTGGGAGTGGGTAGGTCTGGGAGTGTGTAGCCTGGGAGTGGGTAGGTCTGGGAGTGGGTAGCCTGGGAGTGGGTAGCCTGGGAGTGAGTAGGGCTGGGAGTGGGTAGGGCTGGGAGTGGGTAGGTCTGGTTTGGGTAGCCTGGGTGTGGGTAGGGCTGGGAGTGTGTAGCCTGGGAGTGGGTAGGGCTAGGAGTGGTTAGGGCTGGGAGTGGGTAGCCTGGGAGTGGGTAGGGCTGGGAGTGGGTAGCCTGGGTGTGGGTAGGGCTGGGAGTGGGTAGCCTGGGAGTGGGTAGCCTGGGTAGGGTAGGGCTGGGAGTGGGTAGGTCTGGCAGTGGGTAGGTCTGGGAGTGGGTAGCCTGGGAGTGGGTAGCCTGGGAGTGGGTAGGACTTGGAGTGGGTAGCCTGGGAGTGGGTAGCCTGGGAGTGGGTAGCCTGGGAGTGGGTAGCCTGGGAGTGGGTAGGGCTGGGAGTGGGTAGGGCTGGGAGTGGGTAACCCTGGAGTGGGTAGGGCTGCGAGTGGGTAGCCTGGGAGTGGGTAGGGCTGGGAGTGGGTTGGGCTGGGATTGGGTAGGGCTGGGAGTGGGTTGGGCTGGGAGTGGTTAGGGCTGGGAGTGGGTAGGTCTGTGAGTGGGTAACCTGGGAGTGGTTAGCCTGGGTTTGGGTAGGGCTGGGAGTGGGTAGGGCTGGCAGTGGGTAGGGCTGGGAGTGGGTAACCAGGGAGTGGGTAGCCTGGGAGTGGGTAGGTCTGGGATTGGGTAGCCTGGGAGTGGGTAGGTCTGGGAGTGGGTAGGTCTGGGAGTTTGTAGCCTGGGAGTGGGTAGGTCTGGGAGTGGGTAGGTCTGGGAGTTTGTAGCCTGGGAGTGGGTAGGGCTGGGAGTGGGTAGGTCTGGGAGTGGGTAGGTCTGGGAGTGGGTAGCCTGGGAGTGGGTAGGGCTGGGAGTGGGTAGGTCTGGGAGTGGGTAGGTCTGGGAGTGGGTAGGGCTGGGAGTGGGTAGGGCTGGGAGTGGGTAGCCTGGGAGTGGGTAGGTCTGGGAGTGGGTAAGGCTGGGAATGGGTAGCCTGGGAGTGGGTAGCCTGGGAGTGGGTAGGTCTGGGAGTGGGTAGGGCTGGGAATGGGTAGCATGGGAGTGGGAAGGTCTGGGAGTGGGTAGCTTGGGAGTGAGTAGGTCTGGGAGTGGGTAGCCTGGGAGTGGGTAGGGCTGGGAGTGGGTGGGTCTGGGTGTGGGTAGGGGTGGGAGTGGGTAGGTCTGGGAGTGGGTAGCCTGGGAGTGGGTAGGTCTGGGAGTGGGTAGCCTGGTAGTGGGTAGGGCTGGGAATGGGTAGCCTGGGAGTGGGTAGCCTGGGAGTGGGTAGGGCTGGGAGTGGGTAGCCTGGGAGTGGGTAGGGCTGGGAGTGGGTAGCCTGGGAGTGGGTAGCCTGGGAGTGGGTAGGGCTGGGAGTGGGTAGCCTGGTAGTGGGTAGGGCTGGGAGTGGGTAGGGCTGGGAGTGGGTAACCTGGGAGTGGGTAGCCTGGGAGTGGGTAGGGCTGGGAGTGAGTAGCCTGGGAGTGGGTAGCCTGGGAGTGGGTAGGGCTGGGAGTGGGTAGGTCTGGGTGTGGGTAGGGCTGGGAGTGGGTAGGTCTGGGAGTGGGTAGCCTGGGAGTGGGTAGGTCTGGGAGTGGGTAGCCTGGTAGTGGGTAGGGCTGGGAATGGGTAGCCTGGGAGAGGGTAGCCTGGGAGTGGGTAGGGCTGGGAGTGGGTAGCCTGGGAGTGGGTAGGGCTGGGAGTGGGTAGCCTGGGAGTGGGTAGCCTGGGAGTGGGTAGGGCTGGGAGTGGGTAGCCTGGTAGTGGGTAGGGCTCGGAGTGGGTAGGGCTGGGAGTGGGTAACCTGGGAGTGGGTAGCCTGGGAGTGGGTAGGGCTGGGAGTGAGTAGCCTGGGAGTGGGTAGGGCTGGGAGTGGGTAGGGCTGGGAGTGGGTAGGGCTGGTAGTGTGTAGCCTGGGAGTGGGTATGGCTGGGATTGGGTAGCTTGGGTGTGGGTAGCCTGGGAGTGGGTAGGTCTGGGAGTGTGTAGCCTGGGAGTGGGTAGGTCTGGGAGTGGGTAGCCTGGGAGTGGGTAGCCTGGGAGTGGGTAGGTCTGGTTTGGGTAGCCTGGGTGTGGGTAGGGCTGGGAGTGTGTAGCCTGGGAGTGGGTAGGGCTAGGAGTGGTTAGGGCTGGGAGTGGGTAGCCTGGGAGTGGGTAGGGCTGGGAGTGGGTAGCCTGGGTGTGGGTAGGGCTGGGAGTGGGTAGCCTGGGAGTGGGTAGCCTGGGAGTGGGTAGGGCTGGGAGTGGGTAGGTCTGGCAGTGGGTAGGTCTGGGAGTGGGTAGCCTGGGAGTGGGTAGCCTGGGAGTGGGTAGCCTGGGAGTGGGTTCGGCTGGGAGTGGGTAGGTCTGGGAGTGGGTAGGTCTGGGAGTTGGTAGGGCTGGCAGTGGGTAGGTCTGGGAGTGGGTAGCCTGGGAGTGGTTAGGTCTGGGAGTGGGTAGCCTGGGGTGGGTAGGGCTGGGAGTGGGTAGCCTGGGAGTGGGTAGGGCTGGGAGTGGGTAGCCTGGGAGTGGGTAGGGCTGGGAGTGGGTAGCCTGGGAGTGTGTAGCCTGGGAGTGGGTAGGGCTGGGAGTGGGTAGCCTGGTAGTGGGTAGGGCTGGGAGTGGGTAGGGCTGGGAATGGGTAACCTGAGAGTGGGTAGCCTGGGAGTGGGTAGGGCTGGGAGTGGGTAGGGCTGGGAGTGGGTAACCCTGGAGTGGGTAGGGCTGCGAGTGGGTAGCCTGGGAGTGGGTAGGGCTGGGAGTGGGTTGGGCTGGGAGTGGGTAGGGCTGGGAGTGGGTTGGGCTGGGAGTGGTTAGGGCTGGGAGTGGGTAGGGCTGGGAGTGGGTAACCTGGGAGTGGTTAGCCTGGGTTTGGGTAGGGCTGGGAGTGGGTAGGGCTGGCAGTGGGTAGGGCTGGGAGTGGGTAACCAGGGAGTGGGTAGCCTGGGAGTGGGTAGGTCTGGGATTGGGTAGCCTGGGAGTGGGTAGGTCTGGGAGTGGGTAGGGCTGGGACTGGGTAGCCTGGGAGTTGGTAGGGCTGGGAGTGGGTAGGTGTGGGAGTTTGTAGCCTGGGAGTGGGTAGGGCTGGGAGTGGGTAGGTCTGGGAGTGGGTAGGTCTGGGAGTGGGTAGCCTGGGAGTGGGTAGGGCTGGGAGTGGGTAGGTCTGGGAGTGGGTAGGTCTGGGAGTGGGTAGGGCTGGGAGTGGGTAGGGCTGGGAGTGGGTAGCCTGGGAGTGGGTAGGTCTGGGAGTGGGTAAGGCTGGGAATGGGTAGCCTGGGAGTGGGTAGCCTGGGAGTGGGTAGGTCTGGGAGTGGGTAGGGCTGGGAATGGGTAGCATGGGAGTGGGAAGGTCTGGGAGTGGGTAGCCTGGGAGTGAGTAGGTCTGGGAGTGGGTAGCCTGGGAGTGGGTAGGGCTGGGAGTGGGTAGGTCTGGGTGTGGGTAGGGCTGGGAGTGGGTAGGTCTGGGAGTGGGTAGCCTGGGAGTGGGTAGGTCTGGGAGTGGGTAGCCTGGTAGTGGGTAGGGCTGGGAATGGGTAGCCTGGGAGTGGGTAGCCTGGGAGTGGGTAGGGCTGGGAGTGGGTAGCCTGGGAGTGGGTAGGGCTGGGAGTGGGTAGCCTGGGAGTGGGTAGCCTGGGAGTGGGTAGGGCTGGGAGTGGGTAGCCTGGTAGTGGGTAGGGCTGGGAGTGGGTAGGGCTGGGAGTGGGTAACCTGGGAGTGGGTAGCCTGGGAGTGGGTAGGGCTGGGAGTGAGTAGCCTGGGAGTGGGTAGCCTGGGAGTGGGTAGGGCTGGGAGTGGGTAGGTCTGGGTGTGGGTAGGGCTGGGAGTGGGTAGGTCTGGGAGTGGGTAGCCTGGGAGTGGGTAGGTCTGGGAGTGGGTAGCCTGGTAGTGGGTAGGGCTGGGAATGGGTAGCCTGGGAGTGGGTAGCCTGGGAGTGGGTAGGGCTGGGAGTGGGTAGCCTGGGAGTGGGTAGGGCTGGGAGTGGGTAGCCTGGGAGTGGGTAGCCTGGGAGTGGGTAGGGCTGGGAGTGGGTAGCCTGGTAGTGGGTAGGGCTCGGAGTGGGTAGGGCTGGGAGTGGGTAACCTGGGAGTGGGTAGCCTGGGAGTGGGTAGGGCTGGGAGTGAGTAGCCTGGGAGTGGGTAGGGCTGGGAGTGGGTAGGGCTGGGAGTGGGTAGGGCTGGTAGTGTGTAGCCTGGGAGTGGGTATGGCTGGGATTGGGTAGCTTGGGTGTGGGTAGCCTGGGAGTGGGTAGGTCTGGGAGTGTGTAGCCTGGGAGTGGGTAGGTCTGGGAGTGGGTAGCCTGGGAGTGGGTAGCCTGGGAGTGAGTAGGGCTGGGAGTGGGTAGGGCTGGGAGTGGGTAGGTCTGGTTTGGGTAGCCTGGGTGTGGGTAGGGCTGGGAGTGTGTAGCCTGGGAGTGGGTAGGGCTAGGAGTGGTTAGGGCTGGGAGTGGGTAGCCTGGGAGTGGGTAGGGCTGGGAGTGGGTAGCCTGGGTGTGGGTAGGGCTGGGAGTGGGTAGCCTGGGAGTGGGTAGCCTGGGTAGGGTAGGGCTGGGAGTGGGTAGGTCTGGCAGTGGGTAGGTCTGGGAGTGGGTAGCCTGGGAGTGGGTAGCCTGGGAGTGGGTAGGACTTGGAGTGGGTAGCCTGGGAGTGGGTAGCCTGGGAGTGTGTAGCCTGGGAGTGGGTAGCCTGGGAGTGGGTAGGGCTGGGAGTGGGTAGGGCTGGGAGTGGGTAACCCTGGAGTGGGTAGGGCTGCGAGTGGGTAGCCTGGGAGTGGGTAGGGCTGGGAGTGGGTTGGGCTGGGATTGGGTAGGGCTGGGAGTGGGTTGGGCTGGGAGTGGTTAGGGCTGGGAGTGGGTAGGGCTGTGAGTGGGTAACCTGGGAGTGGTTAGCCTGGGTTTGGGTAGGGCTGGGAGTGGGTAGGGCTGGCAGTGGGTAGGGCTGGGAGTGGGTAACCAGGGAGTGGGTAGCCTGGGAGTGGGTAGGTCTGGGATTGGGTAGCCTGGGAGTGGGTAGGTCTGGGAGTGGGTAGGTCTGGGAGTTTGTAGCCTGGGAGTGGGTAGGTCTGGGAGTGGGTAGGTCTGGGAGTTTGTAGCCTGGGAGTGGGTAGGGCTGGGAGTGGGTAGGTCTGGGAGTGGGTAGGTCTGGGAGTGGGTAGCCTGGGAGTGGGTAGGGCTGGGAGTGGGTAGGTCTGGGAGTGGGTAGGTCTGGGAGTGGGTAGGGCTGGGAGTGGGTAGGGCTGGGAGTGGGTAGCCTGGGAGTGGGTAGGTCTGGGAGTGGGTAAGGCTGGGAATGGGTAGCCTGGGAGTGGGTAGCCTGGGAGTGGGTAGGTCTGGGAGTGGGTAGGGCTGGGAATGGGTAGCATGGGAGTGGGAAGGTCTGGGAGTGGGTAGCTTGGGAGTGAGTAGGTCTGGGAGTGGGTAGCCTGGGAGTGGGTAGGGCTGGGAGTGGGTGGGTCTGGGTGTGGGTAGGGGTGGGAGTGGGTAGGTCTGGGAGTGGGTAGCCTGGGAGTGGGTAGGTCTGGGAGTGGGTAGCCTGGTAGTGGGTAGGGCTGGGAATGGGTAGCCTGGGAGTGGGTAGCCTGGGAGTGGGTAGGGCTGGGAGTGGGTAGCCTGGGAGTGGGTAGGGCTGGGAGTGGGTAGCCTGGGAGTGGGTAGCCTGGGAGTGGGTAGGGCTGGGAGTGGGTAGCCTGGTAGTGGGTAGGGCTGGGAGTGGGTAGGGCTGGGAGTGGGTAACCTGGGAGTGGGTAGCCTGGGAGTGGGTAGGGCTGGGAGTGAGTAGCCTGGGAGTGGGTAGCCTGGGAGTGGGTAGGGCTGGGAGTGGGTAGGTCTGGGTGTGGGTAGGGCTGGGAGTGGGTAGGTCTGGGAGTGGGTAGCCTGGGAGTGGGTAGGTCTGGGAGTGGGTAGCCTGGTAGTGGGTAGGGCTGGGAATGGGTAGCCTGGGAGAGGGTAGCCTGGGAGTGGGTAGGGCTGGGAGTGGGTAGCCTGGGAGTGGGTAGGGCTGGGAGTGGGTAGCCTGGGAGTGGGTAGCCTGGGAGTGGGTAGGGCTGGGAGTGGGTAGCCTGGTAGTGGGTAGGGCTCGGAGTGGGTAGGGCTGGGAGTGGGTAACCTGGGAGTGGGTAGCCTGGGAGTGGGTAGGGCTGGGAGTGAGTAGCCTGGGAGTGGGTAGGGCTGGGAGTGGGTAGGGCTGGGAGTGGGTAGGGCTGGTAGTGTGTAGCCTGGGAGTGGGTATGGCTGGGATTGGGTAGCTTGGGTGTGGGTAGCCTGGGAGTGGGTAGGTCTGGGAGTGTGTAGCCTGGGAGTGGGTAGGTCTGGGAGTGGGTAGCCTGGGAGTGGGTAGCCTGGGAGTGGGTAGGTCTGGTTTGGGTAGCCTGGGTGTGGGTAGGGCTGGGAGTGTGTAGCCTGGGAGTGGGTAGGGCTAGGAGTGGTTAGGGCTGGGAGTGGGTAGCCTGGGAGTGGGTAGGGCTGGGAGTGGGTAGCCTGGGTGTGGGTAGGGCTGGGAGTGGGTAGCCTGGGAGTGGGTAGCCTGGGAGTGGGTAGGGCTGGGAGTGGGTAGGTCTGGCAGTGGGTAGGTCTGGGAGTGGGTAGCCTGGGAGTGGGTAGCCTGGGAGTGGGTAGGACTTGGAGTGGGTAGCCTGGGAGTGGGTAGCCTGGGAGTGGGTAGCCTGGGAGTGGGTAGCCTGGGAGTGGGTAGGGCTGGGAGTGGGTAGACTGGGAGTGGGTAGGGCTGGGAGTGGGTAGTCCAGGAATGTGTAGGGCTGGGAGTGGGTAGGGCTGGGAGTGGGCAGCCTGGGTGTGGGTAGCCTGGGAGTGGGTAGCCTCGGAGTGGGTAGGGCTGGGAGTGGGTAGCCTGTGAGTGGGTTAACTGGGAGTGGGTAGGGCTGGGAGTGGGTAGCCTGGGAGTGGGTAGGGCTGGGAGTGGGTAGTCTGGGAGTGGGTAGCCTGGGAGTGGGTAGGGCTGGAAGTGGGTAGTCTGGGAGTGGGTAGCCTGGGAGTGGGTAGCCTGGGAGTGGGTAGGTCTGGGAGTGGGTAGCCTGGGAGTGGGTAGGGCTGGGAGTGGGTAGGGCTGGGAGTGGGTAACCTGGGAGTGGGTAGGGCTGGGAGTGGGTAGGGCTGGGAGTGGGTAGGGCTGGGAGAAGGTAGCCTGGGAGTGGGTAGTTCTGGGAGTGGGTAGGGCTGGGAGTGGGTAGGCCTGGGAGTGGGTAGCCTGGGAGTGGGTAGTTCTGGGAGTGGGTAGCCTGGGAGTGGGTAGGCCTGGGAGTGGGTAGGGCTGGGAGAAGGTAGCCTGGGAGTGTGTAGCCTGGGAGTGGGTAGGGCTGGGAGTGGGTAGCCTGGGAGTGGGTAGCCTGGGAGTGGGTAGCCTGGGAGTGGGTAGCCTGGGAGTGGGTAGGGCTGGGATTGGGTAGCCTTGGAGTGGGTAGGGCTGGGAGTGGGTAGGGCTTGGAGTTTGTAGCCTGGGAGTGGGTAGCCTGGGAGTGGGTAGCCTGGGACTGGGTAGGGCTGGGAGTGGGTAGCCTGGGAGTGGGTAGCCTGGGAGTGGGTAGGGCTGGGAGTGGGTAGCCTGTGAGTGGGTAGCCTGGGAGTGGGTAGGGCTGGGAGTGGGTAGCCTGGGAGTGGGTAGCCTGGGAGTGGGTAGGGCTGTGAGTGGGTAGGGTTGGGAGTGGGTAGCCTGGGAGTGGGTAGACTGGGAGTGCGTAGCCTGGGTGTGGGTAGGGCTGGGAGTGGGTAGCCTGGGAGTGGGTAGGTCTGGGAATGGGTAGCCTGGGAGTGGGTAGGGCAGGGATTGGGTAGCCTGGGAGTGGGTAGCCTGGGAGTGGGTAGGTCTGGGAGTGGGTAGCCTCGGAGTGGGTAGGGCTGGGAGTGGGTATGTCTGGGAGGGGGTAGCCTAGGAGTGGGTAGCCTGGGAGTGGGTAGGTCTGGGAGGTGGTAGCCTGGGAGAAGGTAGGGCTGGGAGTGGGTAGCCTGGGAGTCGGTAGGGCTGGGAATGGGTAGGTCTGGGAGTGGGTAGCCTGGGAGTGGGTAGGGCTGGAAGTGGGTAGGTTTGGGAGTGGGTAGCCTGGGAGTGGGTAGCCTGGGAGTGGGTAGGTCTGGGAGGTGGTAGCCTGGGAGAAGGTAGGGCTGGGAGTGGGTAGCCTGGGAGTCGGTAGGGCTGGGAATGGGTAGGTCTGGGAGTGGGTAGGTCTGGGAGTGGGTAGCCTGGGAGTGGGTAGCCTGGGAGTGGGTAGCCTGGGAGTGGGTAGCCTGGGAGTGGGTATGGCTGGGAGTGGGTAGCCTGGGAGTGCGTAGGGTTGGCAGTGGGTAGGTCTGGGAGAGGGTTGGGCTGGGAGTGGGTAGGTCTGGGAGTGTGTATCCTGGGAGTGGGTTGGTCTGGGAGTGGGTAGGTCTGGGAGTGGGTAGGGCTGGGAGTGGGTAGGTCTGGGAGTGGGTAGCCTGGGAGTGGGTAGCCTGGGAGTGGGTAGGGCTGGGAGTGGGTAGGTCTGGGAGTGGGTAGGTCTGCGAGTGGGTAGCCAGGGAGTGGGTAGGTCTGGAAGTGGGTAGAGTGGGAGTGGCTAGCCTGGGAGTGGGTAGTCTGCGAATGGGTAGCCTGGGAATGGGTAGGTCTGGGAGTCGGTTGCCTGGGAGTGGGTAGCCTGGGAGTGGGTAGGTCTGGGAGTGGGTAGCCTGGGAGTGGGTTTGGCTGGGAGTGGGTAAGTCTGGGAGTGGGTAGCCTGGGTATGGGTAGCCTGGGAGTTGGTTTGTCTGGTAGTGGGTAGGTCTGGGAGTGGGTAGCCTGGGAGTGGGTAGAGCTGGGAGTGGGTAGGTCTGGGAGTGGGTAGGTCTGGGAGTGGGTAGCCTGGGAGTGGGTAGGGCTGGGAGTGGGTAGGTCTGGGAGTGGGTAGCCTGGGAGTCGGTAGTCTGCGAGTGGGTAGCCTGGGAGTGGGTAGATCTGGGATTGGGCAGCCTGGGAGTGGGTAGCCTGGGAGTGGGTAGGGCTGGGAGTGGGTAGCCTGGGAGTGGGTAGCCTGGGAGTGGGTAGGGCTGGGAGTGGGTAGCCTGGGAGTGGGTAGCCTGGGAGTGGGTAGCCTGGGAGTGGGTAGCCTGGGAGTGGGGAGGGCTGGGAGTGGGTAGCCTGGGAGTGGGTAGCCTGGGAGTGGGTAGGTCTGGGAGTGGGCAGCCTGGGAGTGGGTAGGGCTGGGAGTGGGTAGGTCTGGGAGTGGGTAGCCTGGGAGTGGGTAGGGCTGGGAGTGCGTAGGTCTGGGAGTGGGTAGCCTGGGAGTGGGTAGTCTGCGAGTGGGTAGCCTGGGAGTGGGTAGGTCTGGGAGTGGGTAGCCTGGGAGTGGGTAGCCTGGGAGTGGGTAGGTCTGGGAGAGGGTAGCCTGGGAGTGGGTAGCCTGGGAGTGGGTAGGTCTGGGAGTGGGTGGCCTGGGAGTGGGTAGGGCTGGGAGTGGGTAGGTCTGGGAGTGTGTAGCGTGGAGTGGGTAGCCTGGGAGTGGGTAGGTCTGGGAGTGGGTAGCCTGGGAGTGGGTAGGACTGGGAGTGAGTAGCCTGGGAGTCGGTAGGGCTGGGAGTGGGTAGGGCTGGGAGTGGGTAGGGCTGGGAGTGGGTAGCCTGGGAGTGGGTAGGGCTGGGAGTGGGTAGGTCTGGGAGTGGGTAGCCTGGGAGCGGGTAGGTCTGGGAGTGGGTAGTTTTGGGAGTGGGTAGCCTGTGAGTGGGTAGCCTGGGAGTGGGTAGGGCTGGGAGTGGGTAGGGCTGGGAGTGGGTAGCCTGGGAGTTGGTAGGGTTGGGAGTTTGTAGCCTGGGAGTGGGTAGGGCTGGGAGTGGGTAGCCTGGGAGTGGGTAGCCTGGGAGTGGGTAGCCTGGGAGTGGGTAGGGCTGGGAGTGGTTAGCCTGGGAGTGGGTAGGGCTGGGAGTGGGTAGCCTGGGAGTGGGTAGGGCGGGGAGTGGGTAGGGCTGGGAGTGGGTAGCCTGGGAGTGGGTAGGGCTGGGAGTGGGTAGCCTGGGAGTGGGTAGGGCTGGGAGTGGGTAGGTCTGGGAGTGGGTATCCTGGGAGTGGGTAGGGCTGGGACTGGGTAGCCTGGGAGTGGGTAGACTGGGAGTGGGTAGGGCTGGGAGTTGGTAGCCTGGGAGTGGGTAGGGCTGGGAGTGGGTAGCCTGGGTGTTGGTAGCCTGGGAGTGGGTACGGCTGGGAGTTGGTAGCCTGGGAGTGGGTAGGGCTGGGAGTGGGTAGGGCTGGGAGTGGGTAGCCTGGGAGTGGGTAGGGCTGGGAGTGGGCAGGGCTGGGAGTGGGTAGCTCTGGGAGTGGGTAGCCTGGGAGTGGGTAGGGCTGGGAGTGGGTAGGGCTGGGAGTGGTAGCCTGGGAGTGGGTAGGGCTGGGAGTGGGTAGGTCTGGGAGTGGGTAGGTCTGGGAGTGGGTAGCCTGGGAGTGGGTAGGTCTGGGAGTGGGTAGGGCTGGGAGTGGGTAGCCTGGGAGTGGGTAGGTCTGGGAGTGGGTATCCTGGGAGTGGGTAGGGCCAGGAGTGGGTAGCCTGGGAGTGGGTAGACTGGGAGTGGGTAGGGCTGGGAGTTGGTAGCCTGGGAGTGGGTAGGGCTGGGAGTGGTTAGCCTGGGTGTTGGTAGCCTGGGAGTGGGTAGGGCTGGGAGTTGGTAGCCTGGGAGTGGGTAGGGCTGGGAGTGGGTAGGGCTGGGAGTGGGTAGCCTGGGAGTGGGTAGGGCTGGGAGTGGGTAGGGCTGGGAGTGGGTAGCCTGGGAGTGTGTAGTCTGGGAGTTGGTAGCCTGGGAGTGGGTAGGGCTGGGAGTGGGTAGGGCTGGGAGTGGGTAGGTCAGGGAGTGGGTAGCCTGGGAGTGGATAGCCTGGGAGTGGGTAGGGCTGGGAGTGGGTAGCCTGGGAGTGGGTAGCCTGGGAGTGTGTAGCCTGGGAGTGGGTAGCCTGGGAGTCGGTAGGGCTGGGAGTGGGTAGGTCTGGGAGTGGGTAGGTCTGGGAGTGGGTAGCCTGGTGGTGGGTAGGTCTGGGAGTGGGTAGCCTGGGAGTGGGTAGGTCTGGGAGTGGGTAGCCTGGGAGTGGGTAGGTCTGGGAGTGGGTAGCCTGGGAGTGGGTAGCCTGGGAGTGGGTAGTGCTGGTATTTGGTAGCCTGGGAGTGGGTAGGTCTGGGAGTGGGTAGCCTGGGAGCGGGTAGCCTGTGAGTGGGTAGGGCTGGGAGTGGGTAGGTCTGGGAGTGGGTAGCCTGGGAGTGGGTAGCCTGGGTGTTGGTAGCCTGGGAGTGGGTAGGTCTGGGAGTAGGTAGCCTGGGAGTGGGTAGCCTGTAAGTGGGTAGGGCTGGGAGTGGGTAGGTCTGGGAGTGGGTAGGGCTGGGAGTGGTTAGCCTGGGAGTGGGTAGCCTGGGAGTGGGTAGCCTGGGAGTGGGTAGCCTGGGCGTTGGTAGGGCTGGGAGTGGGTAGCCTGGGAGTGGGTAGCCTGGGAGTGAGTAGGTCTGGGAGTGGGTAGCCTGGGAGTGGGTAGCCTGGGAGTGGGTAGCCTGGGAGTGGGTAGCCTGGGAGCGGGTAGGTCTGGGAGTGGGTATGTCTGGGAGTGTTTAGGGCTGGGAGTGGGTAGGTCTGGGAGTGGGTAGGGCTGGGATTGTGTAGCCTGGGTGTTGGTAGGCTGGGAGTGGGTAGGGCTGGGAGTTGGTAGCCTGGGAGTGGGTAGGGCTGGGAGTGGGTAGGGCTTGGAGTGGTTAGCCTGGGAGTGGGTAGGGCTGGGAGTGGGTAGGCCTGGGAGTGGGTAGCCTGGGAGTGTGTAGTCTGGGAGTTGGTAGCCTGGGAGTGGGTAGGGCTGGGAGTGGGTAGGTCATGGAGTGGGTAGCCTGGGAGTGGGTAGCCTGGGAGTGGGTAGCCTGGGAGTGGGTAGGGCTGGGAGTGGGTAGCCTGGGAGTGGGTAGCCTGGGAGTGGGTAGCCTGGGAGTGGGTAGTGCTGCGAGTGGGTAGCCTGGGAGTGGGTAGCCTGGTAGTGGGTAGGTCTGGGAGTGGGTAGCCTGGGAGTGGGTAGCCTGGGAGTGGGTAGCCTGGGAGCGGGTAGGTCTGGGAGTGGGTAGGTCTGGGAGTGTTTAGGGCTGGGAGTGGGTAGGTCTGGGAGTGCGTAGGTCTGGGAGTGGGTAGGTCTGGGAGTGGGTAGGGCTGGGAGTGTGTAGCCAGGGAGTGGGTAGCCTGTGAGTGGGTAGCCTGGGAGTGGGTAGGGCTGGGAGTGGGTAGGGCTGGGAGTGGGTAGCCTGGGCGTGAGTAGGTCTGGGAGTGGGTAGGTCTGGGAGTGGGTAGGGCAGGGGGTGGGTAGGTCTGGGATTGGGTAGGTCTGGGAGTGGGTAGGGCTGGGAGTGTGTAGCCTGGGAGTGGGTAGCCTGGGAGTGGGTAGCCTTGGAGTGGGTAGGGCTGGGAGGGGGTAGCCTGGGAGTGGGTAGGTCTGGGTGTGGGTAGCCTGGGTGTGGGTAGGGCTGGGTGTGGGAAGCCTGGGAGTGGGTATGGCTGGGAGTGGGTAGCCTGGGAGTGGGTAGCCTGGGATTGGGTAGGTCTGGGAGTGGGTAGCCTGGGAGTGGGTAGCCTGGGAGTGGGTTGGGCTGGGACTGGGTAGCCTGGGAGTGGGTAGCCTGGAAGTGGGTAGCCTGGGAGTGGGTAGCCTGGGAGTGGGTATGGCTGGGAGTTGGTACCCTGGGAGTGGGTAGCCTGGGAGTGGGTAGGGCTGGGAGTGGGTAGGGCTGGGAGTGGGTAGCCTGGGAGTGGGTAGCCTGAGAGTGGGTAGGTTTGGGATTGGGTAGCCTGGGAGTGGGTAGCCTGTGAGTGGGTAGGGCTGGGAGTGGGTAGGGCTGGGAGTGGGTAGGTCTGCGAGTGGGTAGCCTGGGAGTGGGTAGGGCTGGGAGTGGGTAGCCTGGGAGTGGGTAGGGCTGGGCGTGGGTAGCCTGGGAGTGGGTAGGGCTGGGAGTGGGTAGTTCTGGGAGTGGGTAGGGCTGGGAGTGGGTAGGGCTGGGAGTGGGTAGGTCTGGGAGTGGGTAGGGCTGGGAGTGGGTAGGTCTGGGAGTGGGCAGGTCTGGGAGTGGGTAGGTCTGGGAGTGGGTAGGGCTGGGAGTGGGTAGGGCTGGGAGTGCGTAGCCTGGGAGTGGGTAGCCTGGGAGTGGGTAGGGCTGGGAGTGGGTAGGGCTGGGAGTGGGTAGGGCTGGGAGTGGGTAGCCAGGGAGTGGGTAGGCCTGGGAGTGGGTAGGGCTGGGAGTGGGTAGGGCTGGGAGTGGGTAGCCAGGGAGTGGGTAGGGCTGGGAGTGGGTAGGGCTGGGAGTGGGTAGGGCTGGGAGTGGGTAGCCAATGAGTGGGTAGCCTGGGAGTGTGTAGAGCTGGGAGTGGGTAGGGCTGGGAGTGGGTAGGTCTGGGAGTGGGTAGCCTGGGAGTGGGTAGGTCTGGGAGTGGGTAGCCTGTGAGTGGGTAGCCTGGGAGTGGGTAGAGCTGGGAGTGGGTAGGGCTGGGAGTGGGTAGGTCTGGGAGTGGGTAGCCTGGGAGTGGGTAGCCTGGGAGTGATTAGGGCTGGGAATGGGTAGGGCTGGGAGTGGGTACGTCTGGGAGTTGGTAGCCTGGGAGTGGGTAGCCTGGGAGTGGGTAGGGTTGGGAGTGGGAAGCCTGGGATTGGGTAGGGCTGGGAGTGTTTAGGTCTGGGATTTGGTAGGTCTGGGGGTGGGTAGTCTGGGAGTGGGTAGCCTGGGAGTGGGTAGCCTTGGAGTGGGTAGCATGGGTGTGGGTAGCCTGGGAATGGGTAGGTCTGGGAGTGGGTAGCCTGGGAGTGGGTAGGGCTGGGAGTGGGTAGCCTGGGAGCGGGTAGGTCTGGGAGTGGGTAGCCTGGGAGGGGGTAGCCTGGGAGTGGGTAGGGCTGGGAGTGGGTAGGGCTGGGAGTGGGTAGGTCTGTGAGTGGGTAGCCTGGGAGTCGGTAGCCTGGGAGTGGGTAGGCCTGGGAGTGGGTAGCCTGGGAGTGGGTAGCATGGGAGTGGGTAGGTGTGGGAGTGGGTAGCCTGGGAGTGGGTAGGGCTGGGAGTGGGTAGCCTGGGAGTGGGTAGGGCTGGGAGTGGGTAGCCTGGGAGTGGGTATGGCTGGGATTGGGTAGCTTGGGAGTGGGTAGCCTGGGAGTGGGTAGGTCTGGGAGTGGGTAGCCTGGGAGTGGGTAGCCTGGGAGTGAGTAGGTCTGGGAGTGGGTAGCCTGGGAGTGGGTAGCCTGGGAGTGGGTAGCCTGGGAGTGGGTAGCCTGGGAGCGGGTAGGTCTGGGAGTGGGTAGGTCTGGGAGTGTTTAGGGCTGGGAGTGTTTAGGTCTGGGAGTGGGTAGGGCTGGGATTGTGTAGCCTGGGTGTTGGTAGGCTGGGAGTGGGTAGGGCTGGGAGTTGGTAGCCTGGGAGTGGGTAGGGCTGGGAGTGGGTAGGGCTGGGAGTGGTTAGCCTGGGAGTGGGTAGGGCTGGGAGTGGGTAGGCCTGGGAGTGGGTAGCCTGGGAGTGTGTAGTCTGGGAGTTGGTAGCCTGGGAGTGGGTAGGGCTGGGAGTGGGTAGGTCATGGAGTGGGTAGCCTGGGAGTGGGTAGCCTGGGAGTGGGTAGCCTGGGAGTGGGTAGGGCTGGGAGTGGGTAGCCTGGGAGTGGGTAGCCTGGGAGTGGGTAGCCTGGGAGTGGGTAGTGCTGCGAGTGGGTAGCCTGGGAGTGGGTAGCCTGGTAGTGGGTAGGTCTGGGAGTGGGTAGCCTGGGAGTGGGTAGCCTGGGAGTGGGTAGCCTGGGAGTGGGTAGCCTGGGAGCGGGTAGGTCTGGGAGTGGGTAGGTCTGGGAGTGTTTAGGGCTGGGAGTGGGTAGGTCTGGGAGTGCGTAGGTCTGGGAGTGGGTAGGTCTGGGAGTGGGTAGGGCTGGGAGTGTGTAGCCAGGGAGTGGGTAGCCTGTGAGTGGGTAGCCTGGGAGTGGGTAGGGCTGGGAGTGGGTAGGGCTGGGAGTGGGTAGCCTGGGCGTGAGTAGGTCTGGGAGTGGGTAGGTCTGGGAGTGGGTAGGGCTGGGAGTGGGTAGGTCTGGGATTGGGTAGGTCTGGGAGTGGGTAGGGCTGGGAGTGTGTAGCCTGGGAGTGGGTAGCCTGGGAGTGGGTAGCCTTGGAGTGGGTAGGGCTGGGAGGGGGTAGCCTGGGAGTGGGTAGGTCTGGGAGTGGGTAGCCTGGGTGTGGGTAGGGCTGGGAGTGGGAAGCCTGGGAGTGGGTATGGCTGGGAGTGGGTAGCCTGGGAGTGGGTAGCCTGGGATTGGGTAGGTCTGGGAGTGGGTAGCCTGGGAGTGGGTAGCCTGGGAGTGGGTTGGGCTGGGACTGGGTAGCCTGGGAGTGGGTAGCCTGGAAGTGGGTAGCCTGGGAGTGGGTAGCCTGGGAGTGGGTATGGCTGGGAGTTGGTACCCTGGGAGTGGGTAGCCTGGGAGTGGGTAGGGCTGGGAGTGGGTAGGGCTGGGAGTGGGTAGCCTGGGAGTGGGTAGCCTGAGAGTGGGTAGGTTTGGGATTGGGTAGCCTGGGAGTGGGTAGCCTGTGAGTGGGTAGGGCTGGGAGTGGGTAGGGCTGGGAGTGGGTAGGTCTGCGAGTGGGTAGCCTGGGAGTGGGTAGGGCTGGGAGTGGGTAGCCTGGGAGTGGGTAGGGCTGGGCGTGGGTAGCCTGGGAGTGGGTAGGGCTGGGAGTGGGTAGTTCTGGGAGTGGGTAGGGCTGGGAGTGGGTAGGGCTGGGAGTGGGTAGGTCTGGGAGTGGGTAGGGCTGGGAGTGGGTAGGTCTGGGAGTGGGCAGGTCTGGGAGTGGGTAGGTCTGGGAGTGGGTAGGGCTGGGAGTGGGTAGGGCTGGGAGTGCGTAGCCTGGGAGTGGGTAGCCTGGGAGTGGGTAGGGCTGGGAGTGGGTAGGGCTGGGAGTGGGTAGGGCTGGGAGTGGGTAGCCAGGGAGTGGGTAGGCCTGGGAGTGGGTAGGGCTGGGAGTGGGTAGGGCTGGGAGTGGGTAGCCAGGGAGTGGGTAGGGCTGGGAGTGGGTAGGGCTGGGAGTGGTTAGGGCTGGGAGTGGGTAGCCAATGAGTGGGTAGCCTGGGAGTGGGTAGAGCTGGGAGTGGGTAGGGCTGGGAGTGGGTAGGTCTGGGAGTGGGTAGCCTGGGAGTGGGTAGGTCTGGGAGTGGGTAGCCTGTGAGTGGGTAGCCTGGGAGTGGGTAGAGCTGGGAGTGGGTAGGGCTGGGAGTGGGTAGGTCTGGGAGTGGGTAGCCTGGGAGTGGGTAGCCTGGGAGTGAGTAGGGCTGGGAATGGGTAGGGCTGGGAGTGGGTACGTCTGGGAGTTGGTAGCCTGGGAGTGGGTAGCCTGGGAGTGGGTAGGGTTGGGAGTGGGAAGCCTGGGATTGGGTAGGGCTGGGAGTGGGTAGGTCTGGGATTTGGTAGGTCTGGGGGTGGGTAGTCTGGGAGTGGGTAGCCTGGGAGTGGGTAGCCTGGGAGTGGGTAGCATGGGTGTGGGTAGCCTGGGAATGGGTAGGTCTGGGAGTGGGTAGCCTGGGAGTGGGTAGGGCTGGGAGTGGGTAGCCTGGGAGCGGGTAGGTCTGGGAGTGGGTAGCCTGGGAGGGGGTAGCCTGGGAGTGGGTAGGGCTGGGAGTGGGTAGGGCTGGGAGTGGGTAGGTCTGTGAGTGGGTAGCCTGGGAGTCGGTAGCCTGGGAGTGGGTAGGCCTGGGAGTGGGTAGCCTGGGAGTGGGTAGCATGGGAGTGGGTAGGTGTGGGAGTGGGTAGCCTGGGAGTGGGTAGGGCTGGGAGTGGGTAGCCTGGGAGTGGGTAGGGCTGGGAGTGGGTAGCCTGGGAGTGGGTATGGCTGGGATTGGGTAGCTTGGGAGTGGGTAGCCTGGGAGTGGGTAGGTCTGGGAGTGGGTAGCCGGGGAGTGGGTAGGTCTGGGAGTGGGTAGCCTGGGAGTGGGTAGCCTGGGAGTGAGTAGGGCTGGGAGTGGGTAGGGCTGGGAGTGGGTAGCCTGGGAGTGGGTATGTCTGGTTTCGGTAGCCTGGGTGTGCGTAGGGCTGGGAGTGGGTAGCCTGGGAGTGGGTAGGTCTGGGAGTGGGTAGCCTGGGAGTGGGTAGCCTGGGAGTGGGTAGGGCTGGGAGTGGGTAGCCTGGGAGTGGGAAGCCTGGGAGTGGGTAGGGCTGGGAGTTGGTAGCCTTGGAGTGGGTAGGGCTGGGACTGGGTAGCCTGGGAGTTGGTAGCCTGGGAGTGGGTAGGTCTGGGAGTGGGTAGCCTGGGAGTGGGTAGCCTGTGAGTGGGTAGGGCTGGGAGTGGGTAGGTCTGGGAGTGGGTAGCCTGGGAGTGGGTAGCCTGTGAGTGGGTAGCCTGGGAGTGTGTAGGTCTGGGAGTGGGTAGGTCTGGGAGTAGGTAGCCTGGGAGTGGGTAGCCTGGGCGTGGGTAGGTCTGGGAGTGGGTAGCCTGGGAGTGGGTAGGTCTGGGAGTGGGTAGGTCTGGGGGTGGGTAGCCTGGGAGTGGGTAGCCTGGGAGTGGATAGCCTGGGAGTGGGTAGCCTGGGAGTGGGTAGGTCTGGGAGTGGGTAGCCTGGGAGTGGGTAGGGCTGGGAGTGGGTAGCCTGGGAATGGGTAGGTCTGGGAGTGGGTAGCCTGGGAGTGGTTAGCCCTGGAGTGGGTAGCTCTGGGAGTGGGTTGGGCTGAGAGTGGGTAAGTCTGTGAGTGGGTAGCCTGGGAGTGGGAAGCCTGCGAGTGGGTAGCCTGGGAGTGGGTAGCCTGGGAGTGGGTAGGGCTGGGAGTGGGTAGCCTGGGAGAGGGTAGGTCTGGGAGTGGGTAGCCTGAGAGTGGGTAGGGCTGGGAGTGGGTAGCCTGGGAGTGGGTAGGGCTGGGAGTGGGTAGCCTGGGTGTGGGTAGGGCTGGGTGTGGGAAGCCTGGGAGTGGGTATGGCTGGGAGTGGGTAGCCTGGGAGTGGGTAGCCTGGGATTGGGTAGGTCTGGGAGTGGGTAGCCTGGGAGTGGGTAGCCTGGGAGTGGGTTGGGCTGGGACTGGGTAGCCTGGGAGTGGGTAGCCTGGAAGTGGGTAGCCTGGGAGTGGGTAGCCTGGGAGTGGGTATGGCTGGGAGTTGGTACCCTGGGAGTGGGTAGCCTGGGAGTGGGTAGGGCTGGGAGTGGGTAGGGCTGGGAGTGGGTAGCCTGGGAGTGGGTAGCCTGAGAGTGGGTAGGTTTGGGATTGGGTAGCCTGGGAGTGGGTAGCCTGTGAGTGGGTAGGGCTGGGAGTGGGTAGGGCTGGGAGTGGGTAGGTCTGCGAGTGGGTAGCCTGGGAGTGGGTAGGGCTGGGAGTGGGTAGCCTGGGAGTGGGTAGGGCTGGGCGTGGGTAGCCTGGGAGTGGGTAGGGCTGGGAGTGGGTAGTTCTGGGAGTGGGTAGGGCTGGGAGTGGGTAGGGCTGGGAGTGGGTAGGTCTGGGAGTGGGTAGGGCTGGGAGTGGGTAGGTCTGGGAGTGGGCAGGTCTGGGAGTGGGTAGGTCTGGGAGTGGGTAGGGCTGGGAGTGGGTAGGGCTGGGAGTGCGTAGCCTGGGAGTGGGTAGCCTGGGAGTGGGTAGGGCTGGGAGTGGGTAGGGCTGGGAGTGGGTAGGGCTGGGAGTGGGTAGCCAGGGAGTGGGTAGGCCTGGGAGTGGGTAGGGCTGGGAGTGGGTAGGGCTGGGAGTGGGTAGCCAGGGAGTGGGTAGGGCTGGGAGTGGGTAGGGCTGGGAGTGGGTAGGGCTGGGAGTGGGTAGCCAATGAGTGGGTAGCCTGGGAGTGTGTAGAGCTGGGAGTGGGTAGGGCTGGGAGTGGGTAGGTCTGGGAGTGGGTAGCCTGGGAGTGGGTAGGTCTGGGAGTGGGTAGCCTGTGAGTGGGTAGCCTGGGAGTGGGTAGAGCTGGGAGTGGGTAGGGCTGGGAGTGGGTAGGTCTGGGAGTGGGTAGCCTGGGAGTGGGTAGCCTGGGAGTGATTAGGGCTG
The DNA here is from genome assembly GCF_017639515.1 of Carcharodon carcharias. Classification (NCBI taxonomy): domain Eukaryota; kingdom Metazoa; phylum Chordata; class Chondrichthyes; order Lamniformes; family Lamnidae; genus Carcharodon; species Carcharodon carcharias. The sequence continues at coordinate 89,759 of NW_024470568.1, read as the reverse complement.
GGAATGGGTAGGGCTGGGAGTGGGTACGTCTGGGAGTTGGTAGCCTGGGAGTGGGTAGCCTGGGAGTGGGTAGGGTTGGGAGTGGGAAGCCTGGGATTGGGTAGGGCTGGGAGTGTTTAGGTCTGGGATTTGGTAGGTCTGGGGGTGGGTAGTCTGGGAGTGGGTAGCCTGGGAGTGGGTAGCCTTGGAGTGGGTAGCATGGGTGTGGGTAGCCTGGGAATGGGTAGGTCTGGGAGTGGGTAGCCTGGGAGTGGGTAGGGCTGGGAGTGGGTAGCCTGGGAGCGGGTAGGTCTGGGAGTGGGTAGCCTGGGAGGGGGTAGCCTGGGAGTGGGTAGGGCTGGGAGTGGGTAGGGCTGGGAGTGGGTAGGTCTGTGAGTGGGTAGCCTGGGAGTCGGTAGCCTGGGAGTGGGTAGGCCTGGGAGTGGGTAGCCTGGGAGTGGGTAGCATGGGAGTGGGTAGGTGTGGGAGTGGGTAGCCTGGGAGTGGGTAGGGCTGGGAGTGGGTAGCCTGGGAGTGGGTAGGGCTGGGAGTGGGTAGCCTGGGAGTGGGTATGGCTGGGATTGGGTAGCTTGGGAGTGGGTAGCCTGGGAGTGGGTAGGTCTGGGAGTGGGTAGCCTGGGAGTGGGTAGCCTGGGAGTGAGTAGGTCTGGGAGTGGGTAGCCTGGGAGTGGGTAGCCTGGGAGTGGGTAGCCTGGGAGTGGGTAGCCTGGGAGCGGGTAGGTCTGGGAGTGGGTAGGTCTGGGAGTGTTTAGGGCTGGGAGTGTTTAGGTCTGGGAGTGGGTAGGGCTGGGATTGTGTAGCCTGGGTGTTGGTAGGCTGGGAGTGGGTAGGGCTGGGAGTTGGTAGCCTGGGAGTGGGTAGGGCTGGGAGTGGGTAGGGCTGGGAGTGGTTAGCCTGGGAGTGGGTAGGGCTGGGAGTGGGTAGGCCTGGGAGTGGGTAGCCTGGGAGTGTGTAGTCTGGGAGTTGGTAGCCTGGGAGTGGGTAGGGCTGGGAGTGGGTAGGTCATGGAGTGGGTAGCCTGGGAGTGGGTAGCCTGGGAGTGGGTAGCCTGGGAGTGGGTAGGGCTGGGAGTGGGTAGCCTGGGAGTGGGTAGCCTGGGAGTGGGTAGCCTGGGAGTGGGTAGTGCTGCGAGTGGGTAGCCTGGGAGTGGGTAGCCTGGTAGTGGGTAGGTCTGGGAGTGGGTAGCCTGGGAGTGGGTAGCCTGGGAGTGGGTAGCCTGGGAGTGGGTAGCCTGGGAGCGGGTAGGTCTGGGAGTGGGTAGGTCTGGGAGTGTTTAGGGCTGGGAGTGGGTAGGTCTGGGAGTGCGTAGGTCTGGGAGTGGGTAGGTCTGGGAGTGGGTAGGGCTGGGAGTGTGTAGCCAGGGAGTGGGTAGCCTGTGAGTGGGTAGCCTGGGAGTGGGTAGGGCTGGGAGTGGGTAGGGCTGGGAGTGGGTAGCCTGGGCGTGAGTAGGTCTGGGAGTGGGTAGGTCTGGGAGTGGGTAGGGCTGGGAGTGGGTAGGTCTGGGATTGGGTAGGTCTGGGAGTGGGTAGGGCTGGGAGTGTGTAGCCTGGGAGTGGGTAGCCTGGGAGTGGGTAGCCTTGGAGTGGGTAGGGCTGGGAGGGGGTAGCCTGGGAGTGGGTAGGTCTGGGAGTGGGTAGCCTGGGTGTGGGTAGGGCTGGGAGTGGGAAGCCTGGGAGTGGGTATGGCTGGGAGTGGGTAGCCTGGGAGTGGGTAGCCTGGGATTGGGTAGGTCTGGGAGTGGGTAGCCTGGGAGTGGGTAGCCTGGGAGTGGGTTGGGCTGGGACTGGGTAGCCTGGGAGTGGGTAGCCTGGAAGTGGGTAGCCTGGGAGTGGGTAGCCTGGGAGTGGGTATGGCTGGGAGTTGGTACCCTGGGAGTGGGTAGCCTGGGAGTGGGTAGGGCTGGGAGTGGGTAGGGCTGGGAGTGGGTAGCCTGGGAGTGGGTAGCCTGAGAGTGGGTAGGTTTGGGATTGGGTAGCCTGGGAGTGGGTAGCCTGTGAGTGGGTAGGGCTGGGAGTGGGTAGGGCTGGGAGTGGGTAGGTCTGCGAGTGGGTAGCCTGGGAGTGGGTAGGGCTGGGAGTGGGTAGCCTGGGAGTGGGTAGGGCTGGGCGTGGGTAGCCTGGGAGTGGGTAGGGCTGGGAGTGGGTAGTTCTGGGAGTGGGTAGGGCTGGGAGTGGGTAGGGCTGGGAGTGGGTAGGTCTGGGAGTGGGTAGGGCTGGGAGTGGGTAGGTCTGGGAGTGGGCAGGTCTGGGAGTGGGTAGGTCTGGGAGTGGGTAGGGCTGGGAGTGGGTAGGGCTGGGAGTGCGTAGCCTGGGAGTGGGTAGCCTGGGAGTGGGTAGGGCTGGGAGTGGGTAGGGCTGGGAGTGGGTAGGGCTGGGAGTGGGTAGCCAGGGAGTGGGTAGGCCTGGGAGTGGGTAGGGCTGGGAGTGGGTAGGGCTGGGAGTGGGTAGCCAGGGAGTGGGTAGGGCTGGGAGTGGGTAGGGCTGGGAGTGGTTAGGGCTGGGAGTGGGTAGCCAATGAGTGGGTAGCCTGGGAGTGGGTAGAGCTGGGAGTGGGTAGGGCTGGGAGTGGGTAGGTCTGGGAGTGGGTAGCCTGGGAGTGGGTAGGTCTGGGAGTGGGTAGCCTGTGAGTGGGTAGCCTGGGAGTGGGTAGAGCTGGGAGTGGGTAGGGCTGGGAGTGGGTAGGTCTGGGAGTGGGTAGCCTGGGAGTGGGTAGCCTGGGAGTGAGTAGGGCTGGGAATGGGTAGGGCTGGGAGTGGGTACGTCTGGGAGTTGGTAGCCTGGGAGTGGGTAGCCTGGGAGTGGGGTAGGGTTGGGAGTGGGAAGCCTGGGATTGGGTAGGGCTGGGAGTGGGTAGGTCTGGGATTTGGTAGGTCTGGGGGTGGGTAGTCTGGGAGTGGGTAGCCTGGGAGTGGGTAGCCTGGGAGTGGGTAGCATGGGTGTGGGTAGCCTGGGAATGGGTAGGTCTGGGAGTGGGTAGCCTGGGAGTGGGTAGGGCTGGGAGTGGGTAGCCTGGGAGCGGGTAGGTCTGGGAGTGGGTAGCCTGGGAGGGGGTAGCCTGGGAGTGGGTAGGGCTGGGAGTGGGTAGGGCTGGGAGTGGGTAGGTCTGTGAGTGGGTAGCCTGGGAGTCGGTAGCCTGGGAGTGGGTAGGCCTGGGAGTGGGTAGCCTGGGAGTGGGTAGCATGGGAGTGGGTAGGTGTGGGAGTGGGTAGCCTGGGAGTGGGTAGGGCTGGAGTGGGTAGCCTGGGAGTGGGTAGGGCTGGGAGTGGGTAGCCTGGGAGTGGGTATGGCTGGGATTGGGTAGCTTGGGAGTGGGTAGCCTGGGAGTGGGTAGGTCTGGGAGTGGGTAGCCGGGGAGTGGGTAGGTCTGGGAGTGGGTAGCCTGGGAGTGGGTAGCCTGGGAGTGAGTAGGGCTGGGAGTGGGTAGGGCTGGGAGTGGGTAGCCTGGGAGTGGGTATGTCTGGTTTCGGTAGCCTGGGTGTGCGTAGGGCTGGGAGTGGGTAGCCTGGGAGTGGGTAGGTCTGGGAGTGGGTAGCCTGGGAGTGGGTAGCCTGGGAGTGGGTAGGGCTGGGAGTGGGTAGCCTGGGAGTGGGAAGCCTGGGAGTGGGTAGGGCTGGGAGTTGGTAGCCTTGGAGTGGGTAGGGCTGGGACTGGGTAGCCTGGGAGTTGGTAGCCTGGAGTGGGTAGGTCTGGGAGTGGGTAGCCTGGGAGTGGGTAGCCTGTGAGTGGGTAGGGCTGGGAGTGGGTAGGTCTGGGAGTGGGTAGCCTGGAGTGGGTAGCCTGTGAGTGGGTAGCCTGGGAGTGTGTAGGTCTGGGAGTGGGTAGGTCTGGGAGTAGGTAGCCTGGGAGTGGGTAGCCTGGGCGTGGGTAGGTCTGGGAGTGGGTAGCCTGGGAGTGGGTAGGTCTGGGAGTGGGTAGGTCTGGGGGTGGGTAGCCTGGGAGTGGGTAGCCTGGGAGTGGATAGCCTGGGAGTGGGTAGCCTGGGAGTGGGTAGGTCTGGGAGTGGGTAGCCTGGGAGTGGGTAGGGCTGGGAGTGGGTAGCCTGGGAATGGGTAGGTCTGGGAGTGGGTAGCCTGGGAGTGGTTAGCCCTGGAGTGGGTAGCTCTGGGAGTGGGTTGGGCTGAGAGTGGGTAAGTCTGTGAGTGGGTAGCCTGGGAGTGGGAAGCCTGCGAGTGGGTAGCCTGGGAGTGGGTAGCCTGGGAGTGGGTAGGGCTGGGAGTGGGTAGCCTGGGAGAGGGTAGGTCTGGGAGTGGGTAGCCTGAGAGTGGGTAGGGCTGGGAGTGGGTAGCCTGGGAGTGGGTAGGGCTGGGAGTGGGTAGCCTGGGATTGGGTAGCCTGGGAGTCGGTAGCCTGGGAGTGGGTAGGTCTGGGAGTGGGTAGCCTGGGAGTCTGTAGAATGGGAGTGGTTAGCCTGGGAGTGGGTTTCCTGGGAGTGTGTAGCCTGGGAGTGGGTAGCCTGGGAGTGGGTAGCCTGGGAGTCGGTAGCCTGTGAGTGTGTAGGTCTGGGAGTGGGTAGCCTGGGAGTGGGTAGCATGGGAGTGGGTAGGTCTGGGAGTGGGTAGCCTGGGAGTAGGTAGCCTGGGAGTGGGTAGGCCTGGGAGTGGGTAGCCTGGAAGTGGGTAGGGCTGGGAGTGGGTAGCCTGGGAGTGGGTAGCCTGGGAGTGGGTAGGTCTGGGAGTGGGTAGGGCTGGGAGTGGGTAGCCTGGGAGTGGGTAGCCTGGGAGTGGGTAGGGCTGGGAGTGGGTAGCCTGGGAGTGGGTAGCCTGGGAGTGGGTTGGTCTGGGAGTGGGTAGCCTGGGAGTGGGTAGATCTGGGAGTGGGTAGGGCTGGGAGTGGGTAGGCCTGGGAGTGGGTAGCCTGGGAGTGGGTAGGGCTGGGAGTGGGTAGTTCTGGGAGTGGGTAGGGCTGGGAGTGGGTAGGGCTGGGAGTGGGTAGGTCTGGGAGTGGGTAGGGCTGGGAGTGGGTAGGTCTGGGAGTGGGTAGGTCTGGGAGTGGGTAGGTCTGGGAGTGGGTAGGGCTGGGAGAGGGTAGGGCTGGGAGTGGGTAGCCTGGTAGTGGGGAGCCTGGGAGTGGGTAGGGCTGGGAGTCGGTAGGGCTGGGAGTGGGTAGGGCTGGGAGTGGGCAGCCAGGGAGTGGGTAGGGCTGGGAGTGGGTAGGGCTGGGAGTGGGTAGGGCTGGGAGTGGGTAGCCAGGGAGTGGGTAGCCTGGGAGTGGGTAGAGCTGGGAGTGGGTAGGGTTGGGAGTGGGTAGGTCTGGGAGTGGGTAGCCTGGGAGTGGGTAGGTCTGGGAGTGGGTAGCCTGGGATTGGGTAGCCTGGGAGTGGGTAGAGCCGGGAGTGGGTAGGGCTGGGAGTGGGCAGCTCTGGGAGTGGGTAGCCTGGGAGTGGGTAGCCTGGGAGTGGGTAGGTCTGGGAGTGGGTAGCCAGGGAGTGGGTAGCCTGGGAGTGAGTAGGGCTGGGAATGGGTAGGGCTGGGAGTGGGTAGGTCTGGGAGTTGGTAGCCTGGGAGTGGGTAGCCTGGGAGTGGGTAGGGTTGGGAGTGGGAAGCCTGGGATTGGGTAGGGCTGGGAGTGGGTAGGTCTGGGATTTGGTAGGTCTGGGGGTGGGTAGTCTGGGAGTGGGTAGCCTGGGAGTGGGTAGCCTGGGAGTGGGTAGCCTGGGAGTGGGTAGCCTGGGAGTGGGTAGGTCTGGGAATGGGTAGCCTGGGAGTGGGTAGGGCTGGGAGTGGGTAGCCTGGGAGCGGGTAGGTCTGGGAGTGGTTAGCCTGGGAGGGCGTAGCCTGGGAGTGGGTAGGGCTGGGAGTGGGTAGGGCTGGAAATGGGTAGGTCTGTGAGTGGGTAGCCTGGGAGTCGGTGGCCTGGGAGTGGGTAGGCCTGGGAGTGGGTAGCCTGGGAGTGGGTAGCATGGGAGTTGGTAGGTGTGGGAGTGGGTAGCCTGGGAGTGGGTAGGGCTGGGAGTGGGTAGCCTGGGAGTGGGTAGGGCTGGGAGTGGGTAGCCTGGGAGTGGGTATTGCTGGGATTGGGTAGCTTGGGAGTGGGTAGCCTGGGAGTGGGTAGGTCTGGGAGTGGGTAGCCGGGGAGTGGGTAGGTCTGGGAGTGGGTAGCCTGGGAGTGGGTAGCCTGGGAGTGAGTAGGGCTGGGAGTGGGTAGCCGGGGAGTGGGTAGGTCTGGGAGTGGGTAGCCTGGGTGTGGGTAGGGCTGGGAGTGGGTAGCCTGGGAGTGGGTAGGTCTGGGAGTGGGTAGCCTGGGAGTGGGTAGCCTGGGAGTGGGTAGGGCTGGGAGTGGGTAGCCTGGGAGTGGGAAGCCTGGGAGTGGGTAGGGCTGCGAGTTGGTAGCCTTGGAGTGGGTAGGGCTGGGACTGGGTAGCCTGGGAGTTGGTAGCCTGGGAGTGGGTAGGTCTGGGAGTGGGTTGCCTGGGAGTGGGTAGCCTGTGAGTGGGTAGGGCTGGGAGTGGGTAGGTCTGGGAGTGGGTAGCCTGGGAGTGGGTAGCCTGTGAGTGTTTAGCCTGGGAGTGTGTAGGTCTGGGAGTGGGTAGGTCTGGGAGTAGGTAGCCTGGGAGTGGGTAGCCTGGGCGTGGGTAGGTCTGGGAGTGGGTAGCCTGGGAGTGGGTAGGTCTGGAGTGGGTTGGGCTGAGAGTGGGTAGGTCTGTGAGTGGGTAGCCTGGGAGTGGGAAGCCTGGGAGTGGGTAGCCTGGAGTGGGTAGCCTGGGAGTGGGTAGGGCTGGGAGTGGGTAGCCTGGGAGTGGATAGTTCTGGGAGTGGGTAGCCTGGGAGTGGGTAGGGCTGGGAGTGGGTAGCCTGGGAGTGGGTAGGGCTGGGAATGGGTAGCCTGGGATTGGGTAGCCTGGGAGTCGGTAGCCTGGGAGTGGGTAGGTCTGTGAGTGGGTAGCCTGGGAGTCTGTAGAATGGGAGTGGGTAGCCTGGGAGTGGGTAGCCTGGGAGTGGGTAGCCTGGGAGTGGGTAGCCTGGGAGTCGGTAGCCTGGGAGTGGGTAGGTCTGGGAGTGGGTAGCCTGGGAGTGGGTAGCATGGGAGTGGGTAGGTCTGGGAGTGGGTAGCCTGGGAGTGGGTAGCCTGGGAGTGGGTAGGCCTGGGAGTGGGTAGCCTGGGAGTGGGTCGGGCTGGGAGTGGGTAGCCTGGGAGTGGGTAGCCTGGGAGTGGGTAGGTCTGGGAGTGGGTAGGGCTGGGAGTGGGTAGCCTGGGAGTGGGTAGCCTGGGAGTGGGTAGGGCTGGGAGTGGGTAGCCTGGGAGTGGGTAGCCTGGGAGAGGGTAGGGCTGGGAGTGGGTAGCCTGGGAGTGGGTAGCCTGGGAGTGGGTTGGTCTGGGAGTGGGTAGCCTGGGAGTGGGTAGATCTGGGAGTGGGTAGGGCTGGGAGTGGGTAGGCCTGGGAGTGGGTAGCCTGGGAGTGTGTAGGGCTGGGAGTGGGTAGTTCTGGGAGTGGGTAGGGCTGGGAGTGGGTAGGGCTGGGAGTGGGTAGGTCTGGGAGTGGGTAGCCTGGGAGTCTGTAGAATGGGAGTGGGTAGCCTGGGAGTGGGTTTCCTGGGAGTGTGTAGCCTGGGAGTGGGTAGCCTGGGAGTGGGTAGCCTGGGAGTCGGTAGCCTGTGAGTGGGTAGGTCTGGGAGTGGGTAGCCTGGGAGTGGGTAGCATGGGAGTGGGTAGGTCTGGGAGTGGGTAGCCTGGGAGTAGGTAGCCTGGGAGTGGGTAGGCCTGGGAGTGGGTAGCCTGGGAGTGGGTAGGGCTGGGAGTGGGTAGCCTGGGAGTGGGTAGCCTGGGAGTGGGTAGGTCTGGGAGTGGGTAGGGCTGGGAGTGGGTAGCCTGGGAGTGGGTAGCCTGGGAGTGGGTAGGGCTGGGAGTGGGTAGCCTGGGAGTGGGTAGCCTGGGAGTGGGTTGGTCTGGGAGTGGGTAGCCTGGGAGTGGGTAGATCTGGGAGTGGGTAGGGCTGGGAGTGGGTAGGACTGGGAGTGGGTAGCCTGGGAGTGGGTAGGGCTGGGAGTGGGTAGTTCTGGAGTGGGTAGGGCTGGGAGTGGGTAGGGCTGGGAGTGGGTAGGTCTGGGAGTGGGTAGGGCTGGGAGTGGGTAGGTCTGGGAGTGGGTAGGTCTGGGAGTGGGTAGGTCTGGGAGTGGGTAGGGCTGGGAGAGGGTAGGGCTGGGAGTGGGTAGCCTGGTAGTGGGGAGCCTGGGAGTGGGTAGGGCTGGGAGTCGGTAGGGCTGGGAGTGGGTAGGGCTGGGAGTGGGCAGCCAGGGAGTGGGTAGGGCTGGGAGTGGGTAGGGCTGGAGTGGGTAGGGCTGGGAGTGGGTAGCCAGGGAGTGGGTAGCCTGGGAGTGGGTAGAGCTGGGAGTGGGTAGGGTTGGGAGTGGGTAGGTCTGGGAGTGGGTAGCCTGGGAGTGGGTAGGTCTGGGAGTGGGTAGCCTGGGATTGGGTAGCCTGGGAGTGGGTAGAGCTGGGAGTGGGTAGGGCTGGGAGTGGGCAGCTCTGGGAGTGGGTAGCCTGGGAGTGGGTAGCCTGGGAGTGGGTAGGTCTGGGAGTGGGTAGCCAGGGAGTGGGTAGCCTGGGAGTGAGTAGGGCTGGGAATGGGTAGGGCTGGGAGTGGGTAGGTCTGGGAGTTGGTAGCCTGGGAGTGGTTAGCCTGGGAGTGGGTAGGGTTGGGAGTGGGTAGCCTGGGATTGGGTAGGTCTGGGGGTGGGTAGTCTGGGAGTGGGTAGCCTGGGAGTGGGTAGCCTGGGAGTGGGTAGCCTGGGAGTGGGTAGGTCTGGGAATGGGTAGCCTGGGAGTGGGTAGGGCTGGGAGTGGGTAGCCTGGGAGCGGGTAGGTCTGGGAGTGGTTAGCCTGGGAGAGCCTAGCCTGGGAGTGGATAGGGCTGGGAGTGGGTAGGGCTGGAAGTGGGTAGGTCTGTGAGTGGGTAGCCTGGGAGTCGGTGGCCTGGGAGTGGGTAGGCCTGGGAGTGGGTAGCCTGGGAGTGGGTAGCATGGGAGTTGGTAGGTGTGGGAGTGGGTAGCCTGGGAGTGGGTAGGGCTGGGAGTGGGTAGCCTGGGAGTGGGTAGGGCTGGGAGTGGGTAGCCTGGGAGTGGGTATTGCTGGGATTGGGTAGCTTGGGAGTGGGTAGCCTGGGAGTGGGTAGGTCTGGGAGTGGGTAGCCGGGGAGTGGGTAGGTCTGGGAGTGGGTAGCCTGGGAGTGGGTAGCCTGGGAGTGAGTAGGGCTGGGAGTGGGTAGCCGGGGTGTGGGTAGGTCTGGGAGTGGGTAGCCTGGGTGTGGGTAGGGCTGGGAGTGGGTAGCCTGGGAGTGGGTAAGTCTGGGAGTGGGTAGCCTGGGAGTGGGTAGCCTGGGAGTGGGTAGGGCTGGGAGTGGGTAGCCTTGGAGTGGGAAGCCTGGGAGTGGGTAGGGCTGCGAGTTGGTAGCCTTGGAGTGGGTAGGGCTGGGACTGGGTAGCCTGGGAGTTGGTAGCCTGGGAGTGGGTAGGTCTGGGAGTGGGTTGCCTGGGAGTGGGTAGCCTGTGAGTGGGTAGGGCTGGGAGTGGGTAGGTCTGGGAGTGGGTAGCCTGGGTGTGGGTAGCCTGTGAGTGTTTAGCCTGGGAGTGTGTAGGTCTGGGAGTGGGTAGGTCTGGGAGTAGGTAGCCTGGGAGTGGGTAGCCTGGGCGTGGGTAGGTCTGGGAGTGGGTAGCCTGGGAGTGGGTAGGTCTGGGAGTGGGTTGGGCTGAGAGTGGGTAGGTCTGTGAGTGGGTAGCCTGGGAGTGGGAAGCCTGGGAGTGGGTAGCCTGGGAGTGGGTAGCCTGGAGTGGGTAGGGCTGGGAGTGGGTAGCCTGGGAGTGGATAGTTCTGGAGTGGGTAGCCTGGGAGTGGGTAGGGCTGGGAGTGGGTAGCCTGGGAGTGGGTAGGGCTGGGAATGGGTAGCCTGGGATTGGGTAGCCTGGGAGTCGGTAGCCTGGGAGTGGGTAGGTCTGTGAGTGGGTAGCCTGGGAGTCTGTAGAATGGGAGTGGGTAGCCTGGGAGTGGGTAGCCTGGGAGTGGGTAGCCTGGGAGTGGGTAGCCTGGGAGTCGGTAGCCTGGGAGTGGGTAGGTCTGGGAGTGGGTAGCCTGGGAGTGGGTAGCATGGGAGTGGGTAGGTCTGGGAGTGGGTAGCCTGGGAGTGGGTAGCCTGGGAGTGGGTAGGCCTGGGAGTGGGTAGCCTGGGAGTGGGTCGGGCTGGGAGTGGGTAGCCTGGGAGTGGGTAGCCTGGGAGTGGGTAGGTCTGGGAGTGGGTAGGGCTGGGAGTGGGTAGCCTGGGAGTGGGTAGCCTGGGAGTGGGTAGGGCTGGGAGTGGGTAGCCTGGGAGTGGGTAGCCTGGGAGAGGGTAGGGCTGGGAGTGGGTAGCCTGGGAGTGGGTAGCCTGGGAGTGGGTTGGTCTGGGAGTGGGTAGCCTGGGAGTGGGTAGATCTGGGAGTGGGTAGGGCTGGGAGTGGGTAGGCCTGGGAGTGGGTAGCCTGGGAGTGTGTAGGGCTGGGAGTGGGTAGTTCTGGGAGTGGGTAGGGCTGGGAGTGGGTAGGGCTGGGAGTGGGGAGGGTTGGGAGTGGGTAGCCTGGGAGTCTGTAGAATGGGAGTGGGTAGCCTGGGAGTGGGTTTCCTGGGAGTGTGTAGCCTGGGAGTGGGTAGCCTGGGAGTGGGTAGCCTGGGAGTCGGTAGCCTGTGAGTGGGTAGGTCTGGGAGTGGGTAGCCTGGGAGTGGGTAGCATGGGAGTGGGTAGGTCTGGGAGTGGGTAGCCTGGGAGTAGGTAGCCTGGGAGTGGGTAGGGCTGGGAGTGGGTAGGTCTGGGAGTGGGTAGGTCTGGGAGTGGGTAGCCTGGGAGTGGGTAGCCTGGGAGTGGGTAGGTCTGGGAGTGGGTAGTTCTGGGAGTGGGTAGCCTGGGAGTGGGTAGCCTGGGAGTGGGTAGGGCTGGGAGTGGGTAGCCTGGGAGTGGGTAGCCTGGGAGTGGGTTGGTCTGGGAGTGGGTAGCCTGGGAGTGGGTAGATCTGGGAGTGGGTAGGGCTGGGAGTGGGTAGGACTGGGAGTGGGTAGCCTGGGAGTGGGTAGGGCTGGGAGTGGGTAGTTCTGGGAGTGGGTAGGGCTGGGAGTGGGTAGGGCTGGGAGTGGGTAGGTCTGGGAGTGGGTAGGGCTGGGAGTGGGTAGGTCTGGGAGTGGGTAGGTCTGGGAGAGGGTAGGTCTGGGAGTGGGTAGGGCTGGGAGAGGGTAGGGCTGGGAGTGGGTAGCCTGGTAGTGGGGAGCCTGGGAGTGGGTAGGGCTGGGAGTCGGTAGGGCTGGGAGTGGGTAGGGCTGGGAGTGGGCAGCCAGGGAGTGGGTAGGGCTGGGAGTGGGTAGGGCTGGGAGTGGGTAGGGCTGGGAGTGGGTAGCCAGGGAGTGGGTAGCCTGGGAGTGGGTAGGGCTGGGAGTGGGTAGGGTTGGGAGTGGGTAGGTCTGGGAGTGGGTAGCCTGGGAGTGGGTAGGTCTGGGAGTGGGTAGCCTGGGATTGGGTAGCCTGGGAGTGGGTAGAGCTGGAGTGGGTAGGGCTGGGAGTGGGCAGCTCTGGGAGTGGGTAGCCTGGGAGTGGGTAGCCTGGGAGTGGGTAGGTCTGGGAGTGGGTAGCCAGGGAGTGGGTAGCCTGGGAGTGAGTAGGGCTGGGAATGGGTAGGGCTGGGAGTGGGTAGGTCTGGGAGTTGGTAGCCTGGGAGTGGTTAGCCTGGGAGTGGGTAGGGTTGGGAGTGGGAAGCCTGGGATTGGGTAGGGCTGGGAGTGGGTAGGTCTGGGATTTGGTAGGTCTGGGGGTGGGTAGTCTGGGAGTGGGTAGCCTGGGAGTGGGTAGCCTGGGAGTGGGTAGCCTGGGAGTGGGTAGCCTGGGAGTGGGTAGGTCTGGGAATGGGTAGCCTGGGAGTGGGTAGGGCTGGGAGTGGGTAGCCTGGGAGCGGGTAGGTCTGGGAGTGGTTAGCCTGGGAGGGCCTAGCCTGGGAGTGGGTAGGGCTGGGAGTGGGTAGGGCTGGAAGTGGGTAGGTCTGTGAGTGGGTAGCCTGGGAGTCGGTGGCCTGGGAGTGGGTAGGCCTGGGAGTGGGTAGCCTGGGAGTGGGTAGCATGGGAGTTGGTAGGTGTGGGAGTGGGTAGCCTGGGAGTGGGTAGGGCTGGGAGTGGGTAGCCTGGGAGTGGGTAGGGCTGGGAGTGGGTAGCCTGGGAGTGGGTATTGCTGGGATTGGGTAGCTTGGGAGTGGGTAGCCTGGGAGTGGGTAGGTCTGGGAGTGGGTAGCCGGGGAGTGGGTAGGTCTGGGAGTGGGTAGCCTGGGAGTGGGTAGCCTGGGAGTGAGTAGGGCTGGGAGTGGGTAGCCGGGGTGTGGGTAGGTCTGGGAGTGGGTAGCCTGGGTGTGGGTAGGGCTGGGAGTGGGTAGCCTGGGAGTGGGTAGGTCAGGGAGTGGGTAGCCTGGGAGTGGGTAGCCTGGGAGTGGGTAGGGCTGGGAGTGGGTAGCCTTGGAGTGGGAAGCCTGGGAGTGGGTAGGGCTGAGAGTTGGTAGCCTTGGAGTGGGTAGGGCTGGGACTGGGTAGCCTGGGAGTTGGTAGCCTGGGAGTGGGTAGGTCTGGGAGTGGGTTGCCTGGGAGTGGGTAGCCTGTGAGTGGGTCGGGCTGGAGTGGGTAGGTCTGGGAGTGGGTAGCCTGGGTGTGGGTAGCCTGTGAGTGTTTAGCCTGGGAGTGTGTAGGTCTGGGAGTGGGTAGGTCTGGGAGTAGGTAGCCTGGGAGTGGGTATTGCTGGGATTGGGTAGCTTGGGAGTGGGTAGCCTGGGAGTGGGTAGGTCTGGGAGTGGGTAGCCGGGGAGTGGGTAGGTCTGGGAGTGGGTAGCCTGGGAGTGGGTAGCCTGGGAGTGAGTAGGGCTGGGAGTGGGTAGCCGGGGTGTGGGTAGGTCTGGGAGTGGGTAGCCTGGGTGTGGGTAGGGCTGGGAGTGGGTAGCCTGGGAGTGGGTAGGTCAGGGAGTGGGTAGCCTGGGAGTGGGTAGCCTGGGAGTGGGTAGGGCTGGGAGTGGGTAGCCTTGGAGTGGGAAGCCTGGGAGTGGGTAGGGCTGAGAGTTGGTAGCCTTGGAGTGGGTAGGGCTGGGACTGGGTAGCCTGGGAGTTGGTAGCCTGGGAGTGGGTAGGTCTGGGAGTGGGTTGCCTGGGAGTGGGTAGCCTGTGAGTGGGTCGGGCTGGGAGTGGGTAGGTCTGGGAGTGGGTAGCCTGGGTGTGGGTAGCCTGTGAGTGTTTAGCCTGGGAGTGTGTAGGTCTGGGAGTGGGTAGGTCTGGGAGTAGGTAGCCTGGGAGTGGGTAGCCTGGGCGTGGGTAGGTCTGGGAGTGGGTAGCCTGGGAGTGGGTAGGTCTGGGAGTGGGTTGGGCTGAGAGTGGGTAGGTCTGTGAGTGGGTAGCCTGGGAGTGGGAAGCCTGGGAGTGGGTAGCCTGGGAGTGGGTAGCCTGGGAGTGGGTAGGGCTGGGAGTGGGTAGCCTGGGAGTGGATAGTTCTGGGAGTGGGTAGCCTGGGAGTGGGTAGGGCTGGGAGTGGGTAGCCTGGGAGTGGGTAGGGCTGGGAATGGGTAGCCTGGGATTGGGTAGCCTGGGAGTCGGTAGCCTGGGAGTGGGTAGGTCTGTGAGTGGGTAGCCTGGGAGTCTGTAGAATGGGAGTGGGTAGCCTGGGAGTGGGTAGCCTGGGAGTGGGTAGCCTGGGAGTCGGTAGCCTGGGAGTGGGTAGGTCTGGGAGTGGGTAGCCTGGGAGTGGGTAGCATGGGAGTGGGTAGGTCTGGGAGTGGGTAGCCTGGGAGTGGGTAGCCTGGGAGTGGGTAGGCCTGGGAGTGGGTAGCCTGGGAGTGGGTCGGGCTGGGAGTGGGTAGCCTGGGAGTGGGTAGCCTGGGAGTGGGTAGGTCTGGGAGTGGGTAGGGCTGGGAGTGGGTAGCCTGGGAGTGGGTAGCCTGGGAGTGGGTAGGGCTGGGAGTGGGTAGCCTGGGAGTGGGTAGCCTGGGAGTGGGTAGCCTGGGAGTGGGTAGCCTGGGAGTGGGTAGATCTGGGAGTGGGTAGGGCTGGGAGTGGGTAGCCTGGGAGTGGGTAGCCTGGGAGTGGGTAGTCTGGGAGTGGGTAGGGCTGGGAGTGGGTAGGGCTGGGAGTGGGTAGGGCTGGGAGTGGGTAGCCTGGGAGTGGGTAGGTCTGGGAGTGGGTAGCCTGGGAGTGGGTAGGGCTGGGAGTGGGTAGCCTGGGAGTGGGTAGCCTGGGAGTGGGTAGGTCTGGGAGTGGGTAGCCTGGGAGTGGGTAGCCTGGGAGTGGGTAGGGCTGGGAGTGGGTAGGGCTGGGAGTGGGTAGCCTGGGAGTGGGTAGCCTGGGAGTGGTTGGTCTGGGAGTGGGTAGCCTGGGAGTGGGTAGCCTGTGAGTGGGTAGGGCTGGGAGTGGGTAGGTCTGGGAGTGGTTAGGTCTGGGAGTGGTTAGGGCTGGGAGTGGTTAGGACTGGGAGTGGGTAGCCTGGGAGTGGGTAGGGCTGGGAGTGGGTAGCTCTGGGAGTGGGTAGCCTGGCAGTGGGTAGGTCTGGGAGTGGGTAGGGCTGGGAGTGGGTATGTCTGGGAGAGGGTAGGCTGGGAGTGGGTAGCCCTGCAGTGGGAAGGGCTGGGAGTGGGTAGGGCATGAGTGGGTAGGGCTGGGAGTGGGTTGCCTGGGAGTGGGTAGCCTGGGAGTGGGTAGGGCTGGGAGTGGGTAGGGCTGGGAGTGGGTAGCCTTGGGAGTGGGTAGGGCTGGGAGGGGGTAGCCTGGGAGTGGGTAGGGCTGGGAGTGGGTAGCCTGGGAGTGGGTAGGGCTGGGAGTGGGTAGCCTGGGAGTGGGTAGGGCTGGGAGTGGGTAGGGTTGGGAGTGGGTAGTCTGGGAGTGGGTAGGTCAGGGAGTGGGTAGGGCTGGGAGTGGGTAGCCTGGGAGTGGGTAGCCTGTGAGTGGGTAGCCTGGGAGTGTGTAGGTCTGGGATTCGGTAGGTCTGGGAGTGGGTAGCCTGGGCGTGGGTAGCCTGGGATTGGGTAGCCTGGCAGTCCGTAGCCTGGGAGTGGGTAGGTCTGGGAGTGGGTAGCCTGGGAGTCTGTAGAATGGGAGTGGGTATGTCTGGGAGTGGGTAGCCTGGGAGTGGGTTGCCTGGGAGTGGGTAGCCTGTGAGTGGGTAGCCTGGGAGTGTGTAGCCTGGGAGTGGGTAGCCTGGGAGTGGGTAGCCTGGGAGTCGGTAGCCTGGGAGTGGGTAGGTCTGGGAGTGGGTAGCCTGGGAGTGGGTAGCATGGGAGTGGGTAGGCCTGGGAGTGGGTAGCCTGGGAGTGGGTAGGGCTGGGAGTGGGTAGCCTGGGAGTGGGTAGCCTGGGAGTGGGTAGGTGTGGGAGTGGGTAGCCTGGGAGTGGGTAGCCTGGGAGTGGGTAGGTGTGGGAGTGGGTAGGGCTGGGAGTGGGTAGCCTGGGAGTGGGTAGCCTGGGAGAGGGTAGGGCTGGGAGTGGGTAGCCTGGGAGTGGGT
Source organism: Carcharodon carcharias (assembly GCF_017639515.1). Classification (NCBI taxonomy): domain Eukaryota; kingdom Metazoa; phylum Chordata; class Chondrichthyes; order Lamniformes; family Lamnidae; genus Carcharodon; species Carcharodon carcharias. The sequence goes on along the minus strand of NW_024470568.1, from coordinate 74,294 downwards.
AGCCTGGGAGTGGGTTGGTCTGGGAGTGGGTAGCCTGGGAGTGGGTAGATCTGGGAGTGGGTAGGGCTGGGAGTGGGTAGGCCTGGGAGTGGGTAGCCTGGGAGTGGGTAGGTCTGGGAGTGGGTAGTTCTGGGAGTGGGTAGGGCTGGGAGTGGGTAGGGCTGGGAGTGGGTAGGTCTGGGAGTGGGTAGGGCTGGGATTGGGTAGGTCTGGGAGTGGGTAGGTCTGGGAGTGGGTAGGTCTTGGAGTGGGTAGGGCTGGGAGTGGGTAGGGCTGGGAGTGGGTAGCCTGGGAGTGGGTAGCCTGGGAGTGGGTAGGTCTGGTTTGGGTAGCCTGGGTGTGGGTAGGGCTGGGAGTGGGTAGCCTGGGAGTGGGTAGGTCTGGGAGTGGGTAGCCTGGGAGTGGGTAGCCTGGGAGTGGGTACGGCTGGGAGTGGGTAGCCTGGGAGTGGGAAGCCTGGGAGTGGGTAGGGCTGGGAGTTGGTAGACTTGGAGTGGGAAGGGCTGGGACTGTGTAGCCTGGGAGTTGGTAGCCTGGGAGTGGGTAGGTCTGGGAATGGGTAGCCTGGGAGTGGGTAGCCTGTGAGTGGGTAGGGCTGGGAGTGGGTAGGTCTGGGAGTGGGTAGCCTGGGAGTGGGTAGCCTGTGAGTGGGTAGCCTGGGAGTGTGTAGGTCTGGGAGTGGGTAGGTCTGGGAGTAGGTAGCCTGGGAGTGGGTAGCCTGGGCGTGGGTAGGTCTGGGAGTGGGTAGCCTGGGAGTGGGTAGGTCTGGGTGTGGGTAGGTCTGGGGGTGGGTAGCCTGGGAGTGGGTAGCCTGGGATTGGGTAGCCTGGGAGTGGGTAGCCTGGGAGTGGGTAGGTCTGGGAGTGGGTAGCCTGGGAGTGGGTAGGGCTGGGAGTGGGTAGCCTGGGAGTGGGTAGGGCTGGGAGTGGGTAGCCTGGGAGTGGGAAGCCTGGGAGTGGGTAGGGCTGGGAGTTGGTAGCCTTGGAGTGGGTAGGGCTGGGAGTGGGTAGCCTGGGAGTTGGTAGCCTGGGAGTGGGTAGGTCTGGGAGTGGGTAGCCTGGGAGTGGGTAGCCTGTGAGTGGGTAGGGCTGGGAGTGGGTAGGTCTGGGAGTGGGTAGCCTGGGAGTGGGTAGCCTGTGAGTGGGTAGCCTGGGAGTTTGTAGGTCTGGGAGTGGGTAGGTCTGGGAGTAGGTAGCCTGGGAGTGGGTAGCCTGGGCGTGGTAGGTCTGGGAGTGGGTAGCCTGGGAGTGGGTAGGTCTGGGAGTGGGTAGGTCTGGGGGTGGGTAGCCTGGGAGTGGGTAGCCTGGGAGTGGGTAGCCTGGGAGTGGGTAGGTCTGGGAGTGGGTAGCCTGGGAGTGGGTAGGGCTGGGAGTGGGTAGCCTGGGAGTGGGTAGGTCTGGGAGTGGGTAGCCTGGGAGTGGTTAGCCTGGGAGTGGGTAGGGCTGGGAGTGGGTTGGGCTGAGAGTGGGTAGGTCTGTGAGTGGGTACCCTGGGAGTGGGAAGCCTGGGAGTGGTAAGCCTGGGAGTGGGTAGCCTGGGAGTGGGTAGGGCTGGGAGTGGGTAGCCTGGGAGTGGGTAGTTCTGGGAGTGGGTAGCCTGAGAGTGGGTCGGGCTGGGAGTGGGTAGCCTGGGAGTGGGTAGGGCTGGGAATGGGTAGCCTGGGATTGGGTAGCCTGGGAGTCGGTAGCCTGGGAGTGGGTAGGTCTGTGAGTGGGTAGCCTGGGAGTCTGTAGAATGGGAGTGGGTAGCCTGGGAGTGCGTAGCCTGGGAGTGGGTAGCCTGGGAGTGGGTAGCCTGGGAGTCGGTAGCCTGGGAGTGGGTAGGTCTGGGAGTGGGTAGCCTGGGAGTGGGTAGCCTGGGAGTGGGTAGGCCTGGAGTGGGTAGCCTGGGAGTGGGTAGGGCTGGGAGTGGGTAGCCTGGGAGTGGGTAGATCTGGGAGTGGGTAGGGCTGGGAGTGGGTAGGTCTGGGAGTGGGTAGGTCTAGGAGTGGGTAGGGCTGGGAGTGGGTAGGGCTGGGAGTGGGTAGCTTGGGAGTGGGTAGCCTGGGATTGGGTAGGTCTGCGAGTGGGTAGCCTGGGAGTGGGGAGGGTTGGGAGTGGGTAGCCTGGGAGTGGGTAGGTCTGGGAGTGGGTTGCCTGGGAGTGGGTAGCCTGGGAGTGAGTAGGGCTAGGAGTGGGTAGGGCTGGGAGTGGGTAGCCTGGGAGTGGGTAGCCTGGGAGTGGGTAGGGCTGGGAGTGGGTAGGTCTGGGAGTGGGTAGCCTGGAAGTGGGTAGCCTGTGAGTGGGTAGGGCTGGGAGTGGGTAGGTCTGGGAGTGGTTAGGTCTGGGAGTGGTTAGGGCTGGGAGTGGTTAGGTCTGGGAGTGGGTAGCCTGGGAGTGGGTAGGGCTGGGAGTGGGTAGCTCTGGGAGTGGGTAGCCTGGGAGTGGGTAGGTCTGGGAGTGGGTAGGTCTGGGAGTGGGTAGGTCTGGGAGAGGGTAGCCTGGGAGTGGGTAGCCTGGGAGTGGGTAGGGCTGGGAGTGGGTAGGGCTGGGAGTGGGTAGCCTGGGAGTGGGTAGGGCTGGGAGGGGGTAGCCTGGGAGTGGGTAGGGCTGGGAGTGGGTAGCCTGGGAGTGGGTAGGGCTGGGAGTGGGTAGCCTGGGAGTGGGTAGGGCTGGGAGTGGGTAGGGTTGGCAGTGGGTAGTCTGGGAGTGGGTAGGTCAGGGAGTGGGTAGGGCTGGGAGTGGGTAGCCTGGGAGTGGGTAGCCTGTGAGTGGGTAGCCTGGGAGTGTGTAGGTCTGGGATTGGGTAGGTCTGGGAGTGGGTAGCCTGGGAGTCGGTAGCCTGGGAGTGGGTAGGTCTGGGAGTGGGTAGCCTGGGAGTCTGTAGAATGGGAGTGGGTATGTCTGGGAGTGGGTAGCCTGGGAGTGGGTTGCCTGGGAGTGGGTAGCCTGGGAGTGGGTAGCCTGGGAGTGTGTAGCCTGGGAGTGGGTAGCCTGGGAGTGGGTAGCCTGGGAGTCGGTAGCCTGGGAGTGGGTAGGTCTGGGAGTGGGTAGCCTGGGAGTGGGTAGCATGGGAGTGGGTAGGTCTGGGAGTGGGTAGCCTGGGAGTGGGTAGCCTGGGAGTGGGTAGGCCTGAGAGTGGGTAGCCTGGGAGTGGGTAGGGCTGGGAGTGGGTAGCCTGGGAGTGGGTAGCCTGGGAGTGGGTAGGTGTGGGAGTGGGTAGGGCTGGGAGTGGGTAGCCTGGGAGTGGGTAGCCTGGGAGAGGGTAGGGCTGGGAGTGGGTAGCCTGGGAGTGGGTAGCCTGGGAGTGGGTTGGTCTGGGAGTGGGTAGCCTGGGAGTGGGTAGATCTGGGAGTGGGTAGGGCTGGGAGTGGGTAGGCCTGGGAGTGGGTAGCCTGGGAGTGGGTAGGGCTGGGAGTGGGTAGTTCTGGGAGTGGGTAGGGCTGGGAGTGGGTAGGGCTGGGAGTGGGTAGCCTGGGAGTGGGTAGCCTGTGAGTTTGTAGCCTGGGAGTGTGTAGGTCTGGGATTGGGTAGGTCTGGGAGTGGGTAGCCTGGGCGTGGGTAGCCTGGGATTGGGTAGCCTGGGAGTCGGTAGCCTGGGAGTGGGTAGGTCTGGGAGTGGGTAGCCTGGGAGTCTGTAGAATGGGAGTGGGTATGTCTGGGAGAGGGTAGCCTGGGAGTGGGTTGCCTGGGAGTGGTTAGCCTGGGAGTGGGTAGCCTGGGAGTGTGTAGCCTGGGAGTGGGTAGCCTGGGAGTGGGTAGCCTGGGAGTCGGTAGCCTGGGAGTGGGTAGGTCTGGGAGTGGGTAGCCTGGGAGTGGGTAGCATGGGAGTGGGTAGGTCTGGGAGTGGGTAGCCTGGGAGTGGGTAGCCTGGGAGTGGGTAGGCCTGGGAGTGGGGAGCCTGGGTGTGGGTAGGGCTGGGAGTGGGTAGCCTGGGAGTGGGTAGGCTGGGAGTGGGTAGGTGTGGGAGTGGGTAGGGCTGGGAGTGGGTAGCCTGGGAGTGGGTAGCCTGGGAGAGGGTAGGGCTGGGAGTGGGTAGCCTGGGAGTGGGTAGCCTGGGAGTGGGTTGGTCTGGGAGTGGGTAGCCTGGGAGTGGGTAGATCTGGGAGTGGGTAGGGCTGGGAGTGGGTAGGCCTGGGAGTGGGTAGCCTGGGAGTGGGTAGGGCTGGGAGTGGGTAGTTCTGGGAGTGGGTAGGGCTGGGAGTGGGTAGGGCTGGGAGTGGGTAGGTCTGGGAGTGGGTAGGGCTGGGAGTGGGTAGGTCTGGGAGTGGGTAGGTCTGGGAGTGGGTAGGTCTGGGAGTGGGTAGGGCTGGGAGTGGGTAGGGCTGGGAGTGGGTAGCCTGGGAGTGGGTAGCCTGGGAGTGGGTAGGTCTGGTTTGGGTAGCCTGGGTGTGGGTAGGGCTGGGAGTGGGTAGCCTGGGAGTGGCTAGGTCTGGGAGTGGGTAGCCTGGGAGTGGGTAGCCTGGGAGTGGGTACGGCTGGGAGTGGGTAGCCTGGGAGTGGGAAGCCTGGGAGTGGGTTGGGCTGGGAGTTGGTAGCCTTGGAGTGGGTAGGGCTGGGACTGGGTAGCCTGGGAGTTGGTAGCCTGGGAGTGGGTAGGTCTGGGAGTGGGTAGCCTGGGAGTGGGTAGCCTGTGAGTGGGTAGGGCTGGCAGTGGGTAGGTCTGGGAGTGGGTAGCCTGGGAGTGGGTAGCCTGTGAGTGGGTAACCTGGGAGTGTGTAGGTCTGGGAGTGGGTAGGTCTGGGAGTAGGTAGCCTGGGAGTGGGTTGCCTGGGCGTGGGTAGGTCTGGGAGTGGGTAGCCTGGGAGTGGGTAGGTCTGGGAGTGGGTAGGTCTGGGGGTGGGAAGCCTGGGAGTGGGGAGCCTGGGAGTGGGTAGCCTGGGAGTGGGTAGCCTGGGAGTGGGTAGGTCTGGGAGTGGTTAGCCTGGGAGTGGGTAGGGCTGGGAGTGGGTAGCCCGGGAGTGGGAAGGTCTGGGAGTGGGTAGCCTGGGAGTGGTTAGCCAGTGAGTGGGTAGGGCTGGGAGTGGATTGGGCTGAGAGTGGGTAGGTCTGTGATTGGGTAGCCTGGGAGTGGGAAGCCTGGGAGTGGGTAGCCTGGGAGTGGGTAGCCTGGGAGTGGGTAGGTCTGGGAGTGTGTAGGGCTGGGAGTGTGTAGGGCTGGGAGTGGGTAGGTCTGGGAGTGGGTAGGGCTGGGAGTGGTTAGCCTGGGAGTGGCTAGGTCTGGGAGTGGGTAGCCTGAGAGTGGGTAGGGCTGGGAGTGGGTAGCCTGGGAGTGGGTAGGGCTGCGAGTGGGTAGCCTGGGATTGGGTAGCCTGGGAGTCGGTAGACTGGGAGTGGGTAGGTCTGTGAGTGGGTAGCCTGGGAGTCTGTAGAATGGGAGTGGGTAGCCTGGGAGTGGGTAGCCTGGGAGTGGGTAGCCTGGGAGTGGGTAGGGCTGGGAGGGGGTAGCCTGGGAGTGGGTAGGTCAGGGAGTGGGTAGGGCTGGGAGTGGGTAGCCTGGGAGTGGGTAGCCAGTGAGTGGGTAGCCTGGGAGTGTGTAGGTCTGGGATTGGGTAGGTCTGGGAGTGGGTAGCCTGGGCGTGGGTAGCCTGGGCGTGGGTACGTCTGGGAGTGGGTAGCCTGGGAGTGGGTAGGTCTGGGAGTGGGTTGGTCTGGGCGTGGGTAGCCTGGGAGTGGGTAGCCTGGGAGTGGGTAGCCTGGGAGTGGGTAGCCTGGGAGTGGGTAGGTCTGGGAGTGGGTAGCCTGGGAGTGGGTAGGGCTGGGAGTGGGTAGCCTGGGAGTGGGTAGGGCTGGGAGTGGGTTCGGCTGGGAGTGGGTAGGTCTGTGAGTGGGTAGCCTGGGAGTGGGAAGCCTGGGAGTGGGTAGCCTGGGAGTGGGTAGCCTGGGAGTGGGTAGGGCTGGGAGTGGGTAGCCTGGGAGTGGGTAGGTCTGGGAGTGGGTAGCCTGAGAGTGGGTAGGGCTGGGAGTGGGTAGCCTGGGTGTGGGTAGGGCTGGGAGTGGGTAGCCTGGGATTGGGTAGCCTGCGAGTCGGTAGCCTGGGAGTGGGTAGGTCTGGGAGTGGGTAGCCTGGGAGTGGGTAGCATGGGAGTGGGTAGGTCTGGGAGTGGGTAGGCTGGGAGTGGGTAGCCTGGGAGTGGGTAGCCTGGGAGTGGGTAGGTCTGGGAGAGGGTAGGGCTGGGAGTGGGTAGCCTGGGAGTGGGTAGCCTGGGAGTGGGTAGGGCTGGGAGTGGGTAGCCTGGGAGTGGGTAGCCTGGGAGTGGGTTGGTCTGGGAGTGGGTAGGGCTGGGAGTGGGTAGGTCAGGGAGTGGGTAGCCTGGGAGTGGATAGCCTGGGAGTGGGTAGCCTGGGAGTGGGTAGGGCTGGGAGTGGGTAGCCTGGGAGTGGGTAGCCTGGGAGCGGGTAGGTCTGGGAGTGGGTAGGTCTGGGAGTGTTTAGGGCTGGGAGTGTGTAGGGCTGGGAGTGCTTAGGTCTGGTAGTGGGTAGGTCTGGGATTGGGTAGCCTGGGAGTGGGTAGCCTGGGAGTGGGTAGGTCTGGGAGCGGGTAGGGCTGGGAGTGGGTAGGGCTGGGAGTGGGTAGGGCTGGGAGTGGGTAGGCCTGGGAGTGGGTAGTCTGGGAGTGGGTAGCCTGGGAGTGGGTAGGGCTGGGAGTGGGTAGACTGGGAGTGGGTAGCCTGGGAGTGGGTAGGTCTGGGAGTGGGTAGGTCTGGGAGTGGGTAGCCTGGGAGTGGGTAGCCTGGGAGTGGGTAGGGCTGGGAGTGGGTAGCCTGGGAGTGGGTAGCCTGGGAGTGGCTATGTCTGGGAGTGGGTAGGGCTGGGAGTGGGTAGCCTGGGAGTGGGTAGCCTGGGAGTGGGTAGGGCTGGGAGTGGGTAGGGCTGGGAGTGGGTAGCCTGGGAGTGGGTAGCCTGGGAGTGGGTAGGGCTGGGATTGGGTAGGTCTGGGAGTGGGTAGGTCTGTGAGTGGGTAGGGATGGGAGTGGGTAGGGCTGGTAGTGCGTAGGGCTGGGAGTGGGTAGCCTGGGAGTGGGTAGGGCTGGGAGTGGTAAGGTCTGTGAGTGGGTAGGTCTGGGAGTGGGTAGGGCTGGGAGTGGGTAGGGCTGGGAGTGGGTAGCCTGGGAGTGGGTAGCCTGGGAGTGGGTACGGCTGGGAGTGGGTAGCCTGGGAGTGTGTAGCCTGGGAGTGGGTAGGTCTGGGATTGGGTAGGTCTGGGAGTGGGTAGGTCTGGGAGTGGGTATGTCTGGGAGTGGGTAGTGCTGGGAGTGGGTAGGTCTGGGAGTGGGTAGCCTGGGAGTGGGTAGCCTGGGAGTGGGTAGGGCTGGGAGTGGGTAGCCTTGGAGTGGGTAGGTCTGGGAGTAGGTAGCCTTGGAGTGGGTAGGGCTGGGAGTGGGTAGGGCTGGGCATGGGTAGGCCTGGGAGTGGGTAGGGCTGGGAGTGGGTAGCCTGGGAGTGGGTAGGGCTGGGATTGGGAAGGGCTGAGAGTGGGTAGGTCTGGGAGTGGGTAGCCTGGGAGTGGGTATCCTGGGAGTGGGTAGGTCTGGGAGAGGGTAGGTCTGGGAGTGGGTAGCCTGGGAGTGGGTATCCTGTGAGTGGGTAGCCTGGGAGTGGGTAGGTCTGGGAGTGGGTAGGGCTGGGAGTGGGTAGGTCTGGGAGTGGGTAGGTCTGGGAGTGGGTAGGGCTGGGAGTGGGTAGGTCTGGGAGTGGGTAGGTTGGGAGTGGGTAGGGCTGGGAGTGGGTAGCCTGGGAGTGGGTAGGTCTGGAAGTGGGTAGGTCTGGGAGTGGGTAGTTCTGGGAGTGGGTAGGTCTGGGAGTGGGTAGCCTGGGAGTGGGTGGCCTGGGAGTGGGTAGCCTGGGAGTGGTTAGCCTGGGAGTGGGTAGGTCTGGGAGTGGGTAGGGCTGGGAGTGGGTAGCCTGGGAGTGGGTAGGGCTGGGAGTGGGTAGGGCTGGGTGTGGGTAGCCTGGGAGTGGGTAGGTCTGGGAGTGGGTAGAGCTGGGAGTGGGTAGGGCTGGGAGAGGGCAGGGCTGGGAGTGGGTAGCCTGGGAGTGGGTAGCCTGGGAGTGGGTAGCCTGGGAGTGGGTAGGGCTGGGAGTGGGTAGGGCTGGGAGTGGGTAGCCTGGGAGTGGGTAGGGCTGGGAGTGGGTAGCCTGGGAGTGGGTAGAGCTGGGAGTGGGTAGGCCTGGGAGTGGGTAGCCTGGGAGTGGGTAACCTGGGAGGGGGTAGGTCTGGGAGTGGGTAGGGCTGGGAGTGGGTAGGTCTGGGAGTGGGTATGGCTGGGAGTGGGTAGTGCTGGGAGTGGGTAGGTCTGGGAGTGGGTAGCCTGGGAGTGGGTAGGTCTGGGAGTGGGTAGCCTGGGAGTGGGTAGCCTGGGTGTGGGTAGGGCTGGGAGTTGGCAGCCTGGGAGTGGGTAGGGCTGGGAGTGGGTAGGGCTGGGAGTGGGTAGGGCTGTGAGTGGGTAGGCCTGGGAGTGGGTAGTCTGGGAGTGGGTAGCCTGGGAGTGGGTAGGGCTGGGAGTGGGTAGACTGGGAGTGGGTAGCCTGGGAGTGGGTAGGTCTGGGAGTGGGTAGGTCTGGGAGTGGGTAGCCTGGGAGTGGGTAGCCTGGGAGTGGGTAGGGCTGGGAATGGGTAGCCTGGGAGTGGGTAGCCTGGGAGTGGGTAGGTCTGGGAGTGGGTAGGGCTGGGAGTGGGTAGCCTGGGAGTGGGTAGCCTGGGAGTGGGTAGGGCTGGGAGTGGGTAGGGCTGGGAGTGGGTAGGGCTGGGAGTGGGTAGCCTGGGAGTGGGTAGGGCTGGGAGTGGTAAGGTCTGTGAGTGGGTAGGTCTGGGAGTGGTTAGGGCTGGGAGTGGGTAGGGCTGGGAGTGGGTTGCCTGGGAGTGGGTAGCCTGGGAGTGGGTAGGGCTGGGAGTGGGTAGCCTGGGAGTGGGTAGCCTGGCAGTGGGTAGGTCTGGGATTGGGTAGGTCTGGGAGTGGGTAGGTCTGGGAGTGGGTAGGTCTGGGAGTGGGTAGTGCTGGGAGTGGGTAGGTCTGGGAGTGGGTAGCCTGGGAGTGGGTAGCCTGGGAGTGGGTAGGGCTGGGAGTGGGTGGCCTTCGAGTGGGTAGGTCTGGGAGTAGGTAGCCTGGGAGTGGGTAGGGCTGGGAGTGGGTAGGGCTGGGAGTGGGTAGTCCTGGGAGTGGGTAGGGCTGGGAGTGGGTAGGGCTGGGAGTGGGTAGCCTGGGAGTGGGTAGGGCTGGGAGTGGGTAGCCTGGGAGTGGGTAGCCTGGGAGTGGGTAGGCCTGAGAGTGGGTAGCCTGGGAGTGGGTAGGGCTGGGAGTGGGTAGCCTGGGAGTGGGTAGCCTGGGAGTGGGTAGGTGTGGGAGTGGGTAGGGCTGGGAGTGGGTAGCCTGGGAGTGGGTAGCCTGGGAGAGGGTAGGGCTGGGAGTGGGTAGCCTGGGAGTGGGTAGCCTGGGAGTGGGTTGGTCTGGGAGTGGGTAGCCTGGGAGTGGGTAGCCTGGGAGTGGGTAGGGCTGGGAGTGGGTAGTTCTGGGAGTGGGTAGGGCTGGGAGTGGGTAGGGCTGGGAGTGGGTAGCCTGGGAGTGGGTAGCCTGTGAGTGGGTAGCCTGGGAGTGTGTAGGTCTGGGATTGGGTAGGTCTGGGAGTGGGTAGCCTGGGCGTGGGTAGCCTGGGATTGGGTAGCCTGGGAGTCGGTAGCCTGGGAGTGGGTAGGTCTGGGAGTGGGTTGCCTGGGAGTGGGTAGCCTGGGAGTGGGTAGCCTGGGAGTGTGTAGCCTGGGAGTGGGTAGCCTGGGAGTGGGTAGCCTGGGAGTCGGTAGCCTGGGAGTGGGTAGGTCTGGGAGTGGGTAGCCTGGGAGTGGGTAGCCTGGGAGTGGGTAGGTCTGGGAGTGGGTAGGTCTGGGAGTGGGTAGCCTGGGAGTGGGTAGCCTGGGAGTGGGTAGGCCTGGGAGTGGGGAGCCTGGGTGTGGGTAGGGCTGGGAGTGGGTAGCCTGGGAGTGGGTAGCCTGGGAGTGGGTAGGTGTGGGAGTGGGTAGGGCTGGGAGAGGGTAGCCTGGGAGTGGGTAGCCTGGGAGAGGGTAGGGCTGGGAGTGGGTAGCCTGGGAGTGGGTAGCCTGGGAGTGGGTTGGTCTGGGAGTGGGTAGCCTGGGAGTGGGTAGATCTGGGAGTGGGTAGGGCTGGGAGTGGGTAGGCCTGGGAGTGGGTAGCCTGGGAGTGGGTAGGGCTGGGAGTGGGTAGTTCTGGGAGTGGGTAGGGCTGGGAGTGGGTAGGGCTGGGAGTGGGTAGGTCTGGGAGTGGGTAGGGCTGGGAGTGGGTAGGTCTGGGAGTGGGTAGGTCTGGGAGTGGGTAGGTCGGGGAGTGGGTAGGGCTGGGAGTGGGTAGGGCTGGGAGGGGGTAGCCTGGGAGTGGGTAGCCTGGGAGTGGGTAGGTCTGGTTTGGGTAGCCTGGGTGTGGGTAGGGCTGGGAGTGGGTAGCCTGGGAGTGGGTAGGTCTGGGAGTGGGTAGCCTGGGAGTGGGTAGCCTGGGAGTGGGTACGGCTGGGAGTGGGTAGCCTGGGAGTGGGAAGCCTGGGAGTGGGTAGGGCTGGGAGTTGGTAGCCTTGGAGTGGGTCGGGCTGGGACTGGGTAGCCTGGGAGTTGGTAGCCTGGGAGTGGGTAGGTCTGGGAGTGGGTAGCCTGGGAGTGGGTAGCCTGTGAGTGGGTAGGGCTGGCAGTGGGTAGGTCTGGGAGTGGGTAGCCTGGGAGTGGGTAGCCTGTGAGTGGGTAGCCTGGGAGTGTGTAGGTCTGGGAGTGGGTAGGTCTGGGAGTAGGTAGCCTGGGAGTGGGTAGCCTGGGCGTGGGTAGGTCTGGGAGTGGGTAGCCTGGGAGTGGGTAGGTCTGGGAGTGGGTAGGTCTGGGGGTGGGTAGCCTGGGAGTGGGGAGCCTGGGAGTGTGTAGCCTGGGAGTGGGTAGCCTGGGAGTGGGTAGGTCTGGGAGTGGGTAGCCTGGGAGTGGGTAGGGCTGGGAGTGGGTAGCCTGGGAGTGGGTAGGTCTGGGAGTGGGTAGCCTGGGAGTGGTTAGCCAGTGAGTGGGTAGGGCTGGGAGTGGATTGGGCTTAGAGTGGGTAGGTCTGTGATTGGGTAGCCTGGGAGTGGGAAGCCTGGGAGTGGGTAGCCTGGGAGTGGGTAGCCTGGGAGTGGGTAGGGCTGGGAGTGGGTAGCCTGGGAGTGGCTAGGTCTGGGAGTGGGTAGCCTGAGAGTGGGTAGGGCTGGGAGTGGGTAGCCTGGGAGTGGGTAGGGCTGCGAGTGGGTAGCCTGGGATTGGGTAGCCTGGGAGTCGGTAGACTGGGAGTGGGTAGGTCTGTGAGTGGGTAGCCTGGGAGTCTGTAGAATGGGAGTGGGTAGCCTGGGAGTGGGTAGCCTGGGAGTGGGTAGCCTGGGAGTGGGTAGGGCTGGGAGGGGGTAGCCTGGGAGTGGGTAGGTCAGGGAGTGGGTAGGGCTGGGAGTGGGTAGCCTGGGAGTGGGTAGCCAGTGAGTGGGTAGCCTGGGAGTGTGTAGGTCTGGGATTGGGTAGGTCTGGGAGTGGGTAGCCTGGGCGTGGGTAGCCTGGGCGTGGGTAGGTCTGGGAGTGGGTAGCCTGGGAGTGGGTAGTTCTGGGAGTGGGTTGGTCTGGGCGTGGGTAGCCTGGGAGTGGGTAGCCTGGGAGTGGGTAGCCTGGGAGTGGGTAGCCTGGGAGTGGGTAGCCTGGGAGTGGGTAGGTCTGGGAGTGGGTAGCCTGGGAGTGGGTAGGGCTGGGAGTGGGTAGCCTGTGAGTGGGTAGGGCTGGGAGTGGGTTCGGCTGGGAGTGGGTAGGTCTGTGAGTGGGTAGCCTGGGAGTGGGAAGCCTGGGAGTGGGTAGCCTGGGAGTGGGTAGCCTGGGAGTGGGTAGGGCTGGGAGTGGGTAGCCTGGGAGTGGGTAGGTCTGGGAGTGGGTAGCCTGAGAGTGGGTAGGGCTGGGATTGGGTAGCCTGGGTGTGGGTAGGGCTGGGAGTGGGTAGCCTGGGATTGGGTAGCCTGCGAGTCGGTAGCCTGGGAGTGGGTAGGTCTGGGAGTGGGTAGCCTGGGAGTGGGTAGCATGGGAGTGGGTAGGTCTGGGAGTGGGTAGGCTGGGAGTGGGTAGCCTGGGAGTGGGTAGCCTGGGAGTGGGTAGGTCTGGGAGAGGGTAGGGCTGGGAGTGGGTAGCCTGGGAGTGGGTAGCCTGGGAGTGGGTAGGGCTGGGAGTGGGTAGCCTGGGAGTGGGTAGCCTGGGAGTGGGTTGGTCTGGGAGTGGGTAGGGCTGGCAGTGGGTAGGTCAGGGAGTGGGTAGCCTGGGAGTGGATAGCCTGGGAGTGGGTAGCCTGGGAGTGGGTAGCCTGGGAGCGGGTAGGTCTGGGAGTGGGTAGGTCTGGGAGTGTTTAGGGCTGGGAGTGGGTAGGGCTGGGAGTGCGTAGGTCTGGGAGTGGGTAGGTCTGGGATTGGGTAGCCTGGGAGTGGGTAGCCTGGGAGTGGGTAGGTCTGGGAGTGGGTAGGCCTGAGAGTGGGTAGCCTGGGAGTGGGTAGGGCTGGGAGTGGGTAGCCTGGGAGTGGGTAGCCTGGGAGTGGGTAGGTCTGGGAGTGGGTAGGGCTGGGAGTGGGTAGCCTGGGAGTGGGTAGCCTGGGAGAGGGTAGGGCTGGGAGTGGGTAGCCTGGGAGTGGGTAGCCTGGGAGTGGGTTGGTCTGGGAGTGGGTAGCCTGGGAGTTGGTAGATCTGGGAGTGGGTAGGGCTGGGAGTGGGTAGGCCTGGGAGTGGGTAGCCTGGGAGTGGGTAGGGCTGGGAGTGGGTAGTTCTGGGAGTGGGTAGGGCTGGGAGTGGGTAGGGCTGGGAGTGGGTAGCCTGGGAGTGGGTAGCCTGTGAGTGGGTAGCCTGGGAGTGTGTAGGTCTGGGATTGGGTAGGTCTGGGAGTGGGTAGCCTGGGCGTGGGTAGCCTGGGATTGGGTAGCCTGGGAGTCGGTAGCCTGGGAGTGGGTAGGTCTGGGAGTGGGTAGCCTGGGAGTCTGTAGAATGGGAGTGGGTATGTCTGGGAGTGGGTAGCCTGGGAGTGGGTTGCCTGGGAGTGGGTAGCCTGGGAGTGGGTAGCCTGGGAGTGTGTAGCCTGGGAGTGGGTAGCCTGGGAGTGGGTAGCCTGGGAGTCGGTAGCCTGGGAGTGGGTAGGTCTGGGAGTGGGTAGCCTGGGAGTGGGTAGCATGGGAGTGGGTAGGTCTGGGAGTGGGTAGCCTGGGAGTGGGTAGCCTGGGAGTGGGTAGGCCTGGGAGTGGGGAGCCTGGGTGTGGGTAGGGCTGGGAGTGGGTAGCCTGGGAGTGGGTAGCCTGGGAGTGGGTAGGTGTGGGAGTGGGTAGGGCTGGGAGTGGGTAGCCTGGGAGTGGGTAGCCTGGGAGAGGGTAGGGCTGGGAGTGGGTAGCCTGGGAGTGGGTAGCCTGGGAGTGGGTTGGTCTGGGAGTTGGTAGCCTGGGAGTGGGTAGATCTGGAGTGGGTAGGGCTGGGAGTGGGTAGGCCTGGGAGTGGGTAGCCTGGGAGTGGGTAGGGCTGGGAGTGGGTAGTTCTGGGAGTGGGTAGGGCTGGGAGTGGGTAAGGCTGGGAGTGGGTAGGTCTGGGAGTGGGTAGGGCTGGGAGTGGGTAGGTCTGGGAGTGGGTAGGTCTGGGAGTGGGTAGGTCTGGGAGTGGGTAGGGCTGGGAGTGGGTAGGGCTGGGAGTGGGTAGCCTGGGAGTGGGTAGCCTGGGAGTGGGTAGGTCTGGTTTGGGTAGCCTGGGTGTGGGTAGGGCTGGGAGTGGGTAGCCTGGGAGTGGGTAGGTCTGGGAGTGGGTAGCCTGGGAGTGGGTAGCCTGGGAGTGGGTACGGCTGGGAGTGGGTAGCCTGGGAGTGGGAAGCCTGGGAGTGGGTAGGGCTGGGAGTTGGTAGCCTTGGAGTGGGTCGGGCTGGGACTGGGTAGCCTGGGAGTTGGTAGCCTGGGAGTGGGTAGGTCTGGGAGTGGGTAGCCTGGGAGTGGGTAGCCTGTGAGTGGGTAGGGCTGGCAGTGGGTAGGTCTGGGAGTGGGTAGCCTGGGAGTGGGTAGCCTGTGAGTGGGTAGCCTGGGAGTGTGTAGGTCTGGGAGTGGGTAGGTCTGGGAGTAGGTAGCCTGGGAGTGGGTAGCCTGGGCGTGGGTAGGTCTGGGAGTGGGTAGCCTGGGAGTGGGTAGGTCTGGGAGTGGGTAGGTCTGGGGGTGGGTAGCCTGGGAGTGGGGAGCCTGGGAGTGGGTAGCCTGGGAGTGGGTAGCCTGGGAGTGGGTAGGTCTGGGAGTGGGTAGCCTGGGAGTGGGTAGGGCTGGGAGTGGGTAGCCTGGGAGTGGGTAGGTCTGGGAGTGGGTAGCCTGGGAGTGGTTAGCCAGTGAGTGGGTAGGGCTGGGAGTGGATTGGGCTTAGAGTGGGTAGGTCTGTGATTGGGTAGCCTGGGAGTGGGAAGCCTGGGAGTGGGTAGCCTGGGAGTGGGTAGCCTGGGAGTGGGTAGGGCTGGGAGTGGGTAGCCTGGGAGTGGCTAGGTCTGGGAGTGGGTAGCCTGAGAGTGGGTAGGGCTGGGAGTGGGTAGCCTGGGAGTGGGTAGGGCTGCGAGTGGGTAGCCTCGGATTGGGTAGCCTGGGAGTCGGTAGACTGGGAGTGGGTAGGTCTGTGAGAGGGTAGCCTGGGAGTCTGTAGAATGGGAGTGGGTAGCCTGGGAGTGGGTAGCCTGGGAGTGGGTAGGGCTGGGAGGGGGTAGCCTGGGAGTGGGTAGGTCTGGGAGTGGGTAGGGCTGGGAGTGGGTAGCCTGGGAGTGGGTAGCCAGTGAGTGGGTAGCCTGGGAGTGTGTAGGTCTGGGATTGGGTAGGTCTGGGAGTGGGTAGCCTGGGCGTGGGTAGCCTGGGCGTGGGTAGGTCTGGGAGTGGGTAGCCTGGGAGTGGGTACGTCTGGGAGTGGGTTGGTCTGGGCGTGGGTAGCCTGGGAGTGGGTAGCCTGGGAGTGGGTAGCCTGGGAGTGGGTAGCCTGGGAGTGGGTAGCCTGGGAGTGGGTAGGTCTGGGAGTGGGTAGCCTGGGAGTGGGTAGGGCTGGGAGTGGGTAGCCTGGGAGTGGGTAGGGCTGGGAGTGGGTTCGGCTGGGAGTGGGTAGGTCTGTGAGTGGGTAGCCTGGGAGTGGGAAGCCTGGGAGTGGGTAGCCTGGGAGTGGGTAGCCTGGGAGTGGGTAGGGCTGGGAGTGGGTAGCCTGGGAGTGGGTAGGTCTGGGAGTGGGTAGCCTGAGAGTGGGTAGGGCTGGGATTGGGTAGCCTGGGTGTGGGTAGGGCTGGGAGTGGGTAGCCTGGGATTGGGTAGCCTGCGAGTCGGTAGCCTGGGAGTGGGTAGGTCTGGGAGTGGGTAGCCTGGGAGTGGGTAGCATGGGAGTGGGTAGGTCTGGGAGTGGGTAGGCTGGGAGTGGGTAGCCTGGGAGTGGGTAGCCTGGGAGTGGGTAGGTCTGGGAGAGGGTAGGGCTGGGAGTGGGTAGCCTAGCAGTGGGTAGCCTGGGAGTGGGTAGGGCTGGGAGTGGGTAGCCTGGGAGTGGGTAGCCTGGGAGTGGGTTGGTCTGGGAGTGGGTAGGGCTGGGAGTGGGTAGGTCAGGGAGTGGGTAGCCTGGGAGTGGATAGCCTGGGAGTGGGTAGCCTGGGAGTGGGTAGCCTGGGAGCGGGTAGGTCTGGGAGTGGGTAGGTCTGGGAGTGTTTAGGGCTGGGAGTGGGTAGGGCTGGGAGTGCGTAGGTCTGGGAGTGGGTAGGTCTGGGAGTGGGTAGCCTGGGAGTGGGTAGGGCTGGGAGTGGGTAGGGCTGGGAGTGGGTAGGGCTGGGAGTGGGTAGCCTGGGAGTGGGTAGGTCTGGGAGTGGGTAGCCTGGGAGTGGGTAGCCTGGGAGTGGGTAGGGCTGGGAGTGGGTAGCCTTGGAGTGGGTAGGTCTGGGAGTAGGTAGCCTGGGAGTGGGTAGGGCTGGGAGTGGGTAGGGCTGGGCGTGGGTAGGCCTGGGAGTGGGTAGGGCTGGGAGTGGGTAGCCTGGGAGTGGGTAGGGCTGGGAGTGGGAAGGGCTGAGAGTGGGTAGGTCTGGGAGTGGGTAGCCTGGGAGTGGGTATCCTGGGAGTGGGTAGGTCTGGGAGAGGGTAGGTCTGGGAGTGGGTAGCCTGGGAGTGGGTATCCTGGGAGTGGGTAGCCTGGGAGTGGGTAGGTCTGGGAGTGGGTAGGGCTGGGAGTGGGTAGGTCTGGGAGTGGGTAGGTCTGGGAGTGGGTAGGGCTGGGAGTGGGTAGGTCTGGGAGTGGGTAGCCTGGGATTGGGTAGGGCTGGGAGTGGGTAGCCTGGGAGTGGGTAGGTCTGGAAGTGGGTAGGTCTGGGAGTGGGTAGTTCTGGGAGTGGGTAGGTCTGGGAGTGGGTAGCCTGGGAGTGGGTGGCCTGGGAGTGGGTAGCCTGGGAGTGGTTAGCCTGGGAGTGGGTAGGTCTGGGAGTGGGTAGGGCTGGGAGTGGGTAGCCTGGGAGTGGGTAGGGCTGGGAGTGGGTAGGGCTGGGAGTGGGTAGCCTGGGAGTGGGTAGGTCTGGGAGTGGGTAGAGCTGGGAGTGGGTAGGGCTGGGAGAGGGTAGGGCTGGGAGTGGGTAGCCTGGGAGTGGGTAGCCTGGGAGTGGGTAGGGCTGGGAGTGGGTAGGGCTGGGAGTGGGTAGGGCTGGGAGTGGGTAGGGCTGGGAGTGGGTAGCCTGGGAGTGGGTAGGTCTGGGAGTGGGTAGAGCTGGGAGTGGGTAGGGCTGGGAGAGGGTAGGGCTGGGAGTGGGTAGCCTGGGAGTGGGTAGCCTGGGAGTGGGTAGCCTGGGAGTGGGTAGGGCTGGGAGTGGGTAGGGCTGGGAGTGGGTAGCCTGGGAGTGGGTAGGGCTGGGAGTGGGTAGGGCTGGGAGTGGGTAGGGCTGGGAGTGGGTAGGTCTGGGAGTGGGTAGCCTGGGAGTGGGTAGAGCTGGGAGTGGGTAGGGCTGGGAGTGGTTAGCCTGGGAGTGGGTAACCTGGGAGGGGGTAGGTCTGGGAGTGGGTAGGGCTGGGAGTGGGTAGGTCTGGGAGTGGGTATGGCTGGGAGTGGGTAGTGCTGGGAGTGGGTAGGTCTGGGAGTGGGTAGCCTGGGAGTGGGTAGGGCTGGGAGTGGGTAGACTGGGAGTGGGTAGCCTGGGAGTGGGTAGGTCTGGGAGTGGGTAGGTCTGGGAGTGGGTAGCCTGGGAGTGGGTAGCCTGGGAGTGGGTAGGGCTGGGAGTGGGTAGCCTGGGAGTGGGTAGCCTGGGAGTGGGTAGGTCTGGGAGTGGGTAGGGCTGGGAGTGGGTAGCCTGGGAGTGGGTAGCCTGGGAGTGGGTAGGGCTGGGAGTGGGTAGGTCTGGGAGTGGGTAGGTCTGGGAGTGGGTAGGGCTGGGAGTGGGTAGGGCTGGGAGTGGGTAGGGCTGGGGGTGGGTAGCCTGGGAGTGGGTAGGGCTGGGAGTGGTAAGGTCTGTGAGTGGGTAGGTCTGGGAGTGGGTAGGGCTGGGAGTGGGTAGGGCTGGGAGTGGGTTGCCTGGGAGTGGGTAGCCTGGGAGTGGGTAGGGCTGGGAGTGGGTAGCCTGGGAGTGGGTAGCCTGGGAGTGGGTAGGTCTGGGATTGGGTAGGTCTGGGAGCGGGTAGGTCTGGGAGTGGGTAGGTCTGGGAGTGGGTAGTGCTGGGAGTGGGTAGGTCTGGGAGTGGGTAGCCTGGGAGTGGGTAGCCTGGGAGTGGGTAGGGATGGGAGTGGGTGGCCTTCGAGTGGGTAGGTCTGGGAGTAGGTAGCCTGGGAGTGGGTAGGGCTGGGAGTGGGTAGGGCTGGGCGTGGGTAGTCCTGGGAGTGGGTAGGGCTGGGAGTGGGTAGCCTGGGAGTGGGTAGGGCTGGGAGTGGGTAGGGCTGGGAGTGGGTAGGTCTGGGAGTGGGTAGCCTGGGAGTGGGTAGCCTGGGAGTGGGTAGGGCTGGGAGTGGGTAGCCTGGGAGTGGGTAGCCTGGGAATGGGTAGGGCTGGGAGTGGGTAAGGCTGGGAGTGGGTATCCTGGGAGTGGGTAGCCTGGGAGTGGGTAGGTCTGGGAGTGGGTAGGTCTGGGAGTGGGTAGGGCTGGGTGTGTGTAGGTCTGGGAGTGGTTAGGTCTGGGAGTGGGTAGGTCTGGGAGTGGGTAGGGCTGGGAGTGGGTAGGTCTGCGAGTGGGTAGGTCTGGGAGTGGGTAGCCTGGGAGCGGGTAGGGCTGGGAGTGGGTAGGTCTGTGAGTGGATAGCCTGGGAGTGGGTAGGGCTGGGAGTTGGTAGCCTGGGAGTGGGTAGGGCTGGGAGTGGGTAGCCTGGGAGTGGGTAGCCTGGGAGTGGGTAGGTCTGGGAGTGTGTCGGTCTGGGAGTGGGTAGGTCTGTGAGTGGGTAGCCTGGGAGTGGGTAGGGCTGGGAGTGGGTAGGGCTGGGAGTGGGTAGCCTGGGATTGTGTAGCCTGGGAGTGGGTAGCCTGGAGTGGGTAGCCTGGGAGTTGGAAGGTCTGGGAGTGGGTCGGTCTGGGAGTGGGTAGGGCTGGGAGTGGGTAGGGCTGGGAGTGGATAGCCTGGGAGTGGGTAGGTCTGGGAGTGGGTAGGGCTGGGAGTGGTTAGCCTGGGAATGGGTAGCCTGGGAGTGGGTAGCCTGTGAGTGGGTAGGTCTGGGAGTGGGTAGCCTGGGAGTGGGTAGGGCTGGGAGTGGGTAGGTCTGGGAGTGGGTAGGTCTGGGAGTGGTTAGGGCTGGGAGTGGGTAGGGCTGGGAGTGGGTAGCCTGGGAGTGGGTAGCCTGGGTGTGGGTAGGTCTGGGAGTGGGTAGGTCTGGGAGAGGGTAGGTCTGGGAGTGGGTAGGGCTTTGAGTGGGTAGGTCTGGGAGTGGGTAGGGCTGGGAGTGGGTAGGTCTGGGAGTGGGTAGGGCTGGGAGTGGGTAGGTCTGGGAGTGGGTAGCCTGGGAGTGGGTAGGTCTGGGAGTGGGTAGGGCTGGGAGTGGGTAGGGCTGGGAGTGGGTAGTCTGGGAGTGGGTGAGGCTGGGAGTGGGTAGCCTGGGAGTGGGTAGCCTGGGAGTGGGTAGGTCTGGGAGTGGGTAGCCTGGGAGTGGGTAGCCTGGGAGTGGGTAGGTCTGGGAGTGGGTAGGGCTGGGAGTGGGTAGGGCTGGGAGTGGGTAGTCTGGGAGTGGGTAGGGCTGGGAGTGGGTAGCCTGGGAGTGGTTAGGTCTGGGAGTGGGTAGGTCTGGGAGTGGGTAGCCTGGAAGTGGGTAGCTCTGGGAGTGGGTAGGTCTGGGAGTGGGTAGCCTGGGAGTGGGTAGGTCTGGGAGTGGGTAGGGCTGGGAGTGGGTAGCCTGCTAGTGGGTAGTGCTGGGAGTGGGTAGCCTGGGAGTGGGTAGCCTGGGAGTCGGTAGCCTGGGAGTGGGTAGGTCTGGGAGTGGGTAGGGGTGGGAGTTCGTAGGTCTGGGAGTGGGTAGCCTGGGAGTGGGTAGGTCTGGGAGTGGGTAGGGCTGGGAGCTCGTAGGTCTGGGAGTGGGTAGCCTGGGAGTGGGTAGGGCTGGGAGTGGGTAGGGCTGGGAGTGGGTAGGTCTGTGACTGGGTAGGTCTGGGAGTGGGTAAGGCTGGGAGTGGGTAGGTCTGGGAGTGGGTAGGTCTGGGAGTGGATAGCCTGGGAGTGGGTAGGGCTGGGAGTGGGTAGGGCTGGGAGTGGGTAGCCTGGGAGTGGGTAGGGCTGGGAGTGGGTAGCCTGGGAGTGGGTAGTGCTGGGAGTGGGTAGGGCTGGGAGTGGGTAGTCTGTGAGTGGGTAGGTCTGGGAGTCGGTAGCCTGGGAGTGGGTAGGGCTGGGAGAGGGTAGTCTGGGAGTGGGTAGGTCTGGGAGTGGGTAGGTCTGGGAGTGGGTAGTCTGGGAGTGGGTAGGTCTGGGAGTGGGTAGCCTGGGAGTGGGTAGGGCTGGGAGTGGGTAGTCTGGGAGTCGGTTAGGGCTGGGAGTGGGTAGCCTGGGAGTGGGTAGGGCTGGGAGTGGGTAGCCTGGGAGTGGGTAGGGCTGGGAGTGGGTAGGCTGGGAGTGGGTAGGTCTGGGAGTGGGTAGGTCTGGGAGTGGGTAGGGCTGGGTTTGGGTAGGTCTGGGAGTGGGTAGGGCTGGGAGTGGTTAAGGCTGGGAGTGGGTAGGGCTGGGAGTGGGTAGCCTGGGAGTTGGTAGCCTGGGAGTGGGTAGACTGGGAGTGGGTAGGGCTGGGATTGGGTAGGGCTGGGATTGGGTAGGGTTGGGAGTGGGTAGGGCTGGGAGTGGGTAGCCTGGGAGTAGGTAGCCTGGGAGTGGGTAGCCAGGGAGTGGGTAGCCTGGGTGTGGGTAGGGCTGGGAGTGGGTAGCCTGGGAGTGGGTAGGTCTGGGAGTGGGTAGGGCTGGTTGTGGGTAGGGCTGGGCGTGGGTAGGTCTGGGAGTGGGTATGGCTGGGAGTGGGTAGGGCTGGGAGTGGGTAGCCTGGGAGTGGGTAGCCTGGGTGTGGGTAGGGCTGGGAGTGGGTAGCCTTGGAGTGGGTAGGGCTGGAAGTGGGTAGGGCTGGGAGTGGGTAGGTCTGGGAGTGGGTAGCCTGGGAGTGGGTAGGGCTGGGAGTGGGTAGGGCTGGGAGTGGGTAGGGCTGGGAGTGGGTAGCCTGGGAGTGGGTAGGGCTGGGAGTGGGTAGCCTGGGAGTGGGTAGCCTGGGAGTGGGTAGGGCTGGGAGTAGGTAGGGCTGGGAGTGGGTAGCCTGGGTGTGGGTAGGGCTGGGAGTGGGCAGCCTGGGAGTGGGTAGGGCTGGGAGTGGGTAGGCCTGGGAGTGGGTAGTCTGGTAGTGGGTAGCCTGGGAGTGGGTAGGGCTGGGAGTGGGTAGACTGGGAGTGGGTAGCCTGGGAGTGGGTAGGTCTGGGACTGGGTAGGTCTGGGAGTGGGAAGCCTGGGAGTGGGTAGCCTGGGAGTGGGTAGGGCTGGGAGTGGGTAGCCTGGGAGTGGGTAGAGCTGGGAGTGGGTAGGTCTGGGAGTGGGTAGGTCTGGGAGTGGGTAGGGCTGGGAGTGGGTAGGGCTGGGAGTGGATAGGGCTGGGAGTGGGTAGCCTGGGAGTGGGTAGGGCTGGGAGTGGTAAGGTCTGTGAGTGGGTAGGTCTGGGAGTGGGTAGGGCTGGGAGTGGGTAGGGCTGGGAGTGGGTAGCTTGGGAGTGGGTAGCCTGGGATTGGGTAGGTCTGCGAGTGGGTAGCCTGGGAGTGGGGATGGTTGGGAGTGGGTAGCCTGGGAGTGGGTAGACTGGGAGTGGGTAGGTCTGGGAGTGGGTAGCCTGGGAGTGGGTAGCCTGGGAGTGAGTAGGGCTGGGAGTGGGTAGCCTGGGAGTGTGTAGCCTGGGAGTGGGTAGGTCTGGGATTGTGTAGGTCTGGGAGTGGGTAGGTCTGGGAGTGGGTATGTCTGGGAGTGGGTAGTGCTGGGAGTGGGTAGGTCTGGGAGTGGGTAGCCTGGGAGTGGGTAGCCTGGGAGTGGGTAGGGCTGGGAGTGGGTAGCCTTGGAGTGGGTAGGTCTGGGAGTAGGTAGCCTGGGAGTGGGTAGGGCTGGGAGTGGGTAGGGCTGGGCGTGGGTAGGCCTGGGAGTGGGTAGGGCTGGGAGTGGGTAGCATGGGAGTGGGTAGGGCTGGGAGTGGAAAGGGCTGGGAGTGGGTAGGTCTGGGAGTGGGTAGCCTGGGAGTGGGTATCCTGGGAGTGGGTAGGTCTGGGAGAGGGTAGGGCTGGGAGTGGGTAGGTCTGGGAGTGGGTAGGTCTGGGAGTGGGTAGGGCTGGGAGTGGGTAGGTCTGGGAGTGGGTAGCCTGGGAGTGGGTAGGGCTGGGAGTGGGTAGCCTGGGAGTGGGTAGGTCTGGAAGTGGGTAGGTCTGGGAGTGGGTAGTTCTGGGAGTGGGTAGGTCTGGGAGTGGGTCGCCTGGGAGTGGGTAGCCTGGGAGTGGGTAGCCTGGGAGTGGGTAGCCTGGGAGTGGGTAGGTCTGGGAGTGGGTAGGGCTGGGAGTGGGTAGCCTGGGAGTGGGTAGGGCTGGGAGTGGGTAGCGCTGGGAGTGGGTAGGGCTGGGAGAGGGTAGGGCTGGGAGTGGTTAGCCTGGGAGTGGGTAGCATGGGAGTGGGTAGCCTGGGAGTGGGTAGGGCTGGGAGTGGGTAGGGCTGGGAGTGGGTAGCCTGGGAGTGGGTAGGGCTGGGAGTGGGTAGGGCTGGGAGTGGGTAGGGGTGGGAGTGGGTAGGGCTGGGAGTGGGTAGGTCTGGGAGTGGGTAGCCTGGGAGTGGGTAGGGCTGGGAGTGGGTAGGGCTGGGAGTGGGTAGCCTGGGAGTGGGTAGCCTGGGAGGGGGTAGGTCTGGGAGTGGGTAGGGCTGGGAGTGGGTATGCCTGGGAGTGGGTATGGCTGGGAGTGGGTAGTGCTGGGAGTGGGTAGGTCTGGGAGTGGGTAGCCTGGGAGTGGGTAGGTCTGGGAGTGGGTAGCCTGGGAGTGGGTAGCCTGGGTGTGGGTAGGGCTGGAGTGGGCAGCCTGGGAGTGGGTAGGGCTGGGAGTGGGTAGGGCTGGGAGTGGGTAGGGCTGGGAGTGGGTAGGCCTGGGAGTGGGTAGTCTGGGAGTGGGTAGCCTGGGAGTGGGTAGGGCTGGGAGTGGGTAGTCTGGGAGTGGGTAGCCTGGGAGTGGGTAGGTCTGGGAGTGGGTAGCCTGGGAGTGTGTAGGCCTGGGAGTGGGTTGGCCTGGGAGTGGGTAGGTCTGGGAGTGGGTAGGTCTGGGAGTGGGTAGCCTGGGAGTGGGTAGCCTGGGAGTGGGTAGGGCTGGGAGTGGGCAGCCTGGGAGTGGGTAGCCTGGGAGTGGGTAGGTCTGGGAGTGGGTAGGGCTGGGAGTGGGTAGCCTGGGAGTGGGTAGCCTGGGAGTGGGTAGGGCTGGGAGTGGGTAGGTCTGGGAGTGGGTAGGTCTGGGAGTGGGTAGGGATGGGAGTGGGTAGGGCTGGTAGTGGCTAGGGCTGGGAGTGGGTAGCCTGGGAGTGGGTAGGGCTGGGAGTGGTAAGGTCTGTGAGTGGGTAGGTCTGGGAGTGGGTAGGGCTGGGAGTGTGTAGGGCTGGGAGTGGGTAGACTGGGAGTGGGTAGCCTGGGAGTGGGTACGGCTGGGAGTGGGTAGCCTGGGAGTGGGTAGCCTGGGTGTGGGTAGGGCTGGGAGTGGGCAGCCTGGGAGTGGGTAGGGCTGGGAGTGGGTAGGGCTGGGAGTGGGTAGGGCTGGGAGTGGGTAGGCCTGGGAGTGGGTAGTCTGGGAGTGGGTAGGGCTGGGAGTGGGTAGACTGGGAGTGGGTAGCCTGGGAGTGGGTAGGTCTGGGAGTGGGTAGCCTGGGAGTGTGTAGGCCTGGGAGTGGGTTCGCCTGGGAGTGAGTAGGTCTGGGAGTGGGTAGGTCTGGGAGTGGGTAGCCTGGGAGTGGGTAGCCTGGGAGTGGGTAGGGCTGGGAGTGGGTAGGGCTGGTTTTAGGCAGCCTGGGAGTGGGTAGCCTGGGAGTGGGTAGGTCTGGGAGTGGGTAGGGCTGGGAGTGGGTAGCCTGGGAGTGGGTAGCCTGGGAGTGGGTAGGGCTGGGAGTGGGTAGGTCTGGGAGTGGGTAGGTCTGGGAGTGGGTATGGATGGGAGTGGGTAGGGCTGGTAGTGGCTAGGGCTGGGAGTGGGTAGCCTGGGAGTGGGTAGGGCTGGGAGTGGTAAGGTCTGTGAGTGGGTAGGTCTGGGAGTGGGTAGGGCTGGGAGTGGGTAGGGCTGGGAGTGGGTAGCCTGGGAGTGGGTAGCCTGGGAGTGGGTACGGCTGGGAGTGGGTAGCCTGGGAGTGTGTAGCCTGGGAGTGGGTAGGTCTGGATTGGGTAGGTCTGGGAGTGGGTAGGTCTGGGAGTGGGTATGTCTGGGAGTGGGTAGTGCTGGGAGTGGGTAGGTCTGGGAGTGGGTAGCCTGGAGTGGGTAGCCTGGGAGTGGGTAGGGCTGGGAGTGGGTAGCCTTGGAGTGGGTAGGTCTGGGAGTAGGTAGCCTGGGAGTGGGTAGGGCTGGGAGTGGGTAGGTCTGGGAGTGGGTAGCCTGGGAGTGGGTAGGGCTGGGAGTGGGAAGGGCTGGGAGTGGGTAGGTCTGGGAGTGGGTAGCCTGGGAGTGGGTATCCTGGGAGTGGGTAGGTCTGGGAGAGGGTAGGGCTGGGAGTGGGTAGCCTGGGAGTGGGTAGGTCTGGGAGTGGGTAGGGCTGGGAGTGGGTAGGTCTGGGAGTGGGTAGGTCTGGGAGTGGGTAGGGCTGGGAGTGGGTAGGTCTGGGAGTGGGTAGCCTGGGAGTGGGTAGGGCTGGGAGTGGGTAGCCTGGGAGTGGGTAGGTCTGGAAGTGGGTAGGTCTGGGAGTGGGTAGTTCTGGGAGTGGGTAGGTCTGGGAGTGGGTAGCCTGGGAGTGGGTGGCCTGGGAGTGGGTAGCCTGGGAGTGGTTAGCCTGGGAGTGGGTAGGTCTGGGAGTGGGTAGGGCTGGGAGTGGGTAGCCTGGGAGTGGGTAGGGCTGGGAGTGGGTAGGGCTGGGAGTGGGTAGCCTGGGAGTGGGTAGGTCTGGGAGTGGGTAGAGCTGGGAGTGGGTAGGGCTGGGAGAGGGTAGGGCTGGGAGTGGGTAGGGCTGGGAGTGGGTAGGGCTGGGAGTGGGTAGGGCTGGGAGTGGGTAGGGCTGGGAGTGGGTAGGTCTGGGAGTGGGTAGCCTGGGAGTGGGTAGGGCTGGGAGGGGGTAGGGCTGGGAGTGGGTAGCCTGGGAGTGGGTAGCCTGGGAGGGGGTAGGTCTGGGAGTGGGTAGGTCTGGGAGTGGGTATGGCTGGGAGTGGGTAGTGCTGGGAGTGGGTAGGTCTGGGAGTGGGTAGCCTGGGAGTGGGTAGGTCTGGGAGTGGGTAGCCTGGGAGTGGGTAGCCTGGGTGTGGGTAGGGCTGGGAGTGGGCAGCCTGGGAGTGGGTAGGGCTGGGAGTGGGTAGGGCTGGGAGTGGGTAGGGCTGGGAGTGGGTAGGCCTGGGAGTGGGTAGTCTGGGAGTGGGTAGCCTGGGAGTGGGTAGGGCTGGGAGTGGGTAGACTGGGATTGGGTAGCCTGGGAGTGGGTAGGTCTGGGAGTGGGTAGGTCTGGGAGTGGGTAGCCTGGGAGTGGGTAGCCGGGGAGTGGGTAGGGCTGGGAGTGGGTAGGTCTGGGAGTGCGTAGCGTGGGAGTGGGTAGCCTGGGAGTGGGTAGCCTGGGAGTGGGTAGGGCTGGGAGTGGGTAGGTCTGGGAGTGGGTAGCCTGGGAGTGGGCAGGGCTGGGAGTGGGTAGCCTGGGAGAGGGTAGCCTGGGAGTCGGTAGGTCTGAGAGTGCTTAGCGTGGGAGTGGGTAGCCTGGGAGTGGGTAGCCTGGGAGTGGGTAGGGCTGGGAGTGGGTAGGTCTGGGAGTGGGTAGCCTGGGAGTGGGCAGGGCTGGGAGTGGGTAGCCTGGGAGAGGGTAGCCTGGGAGTGGGTTGGGCTGGGAGTGGGTAGGTCTGGGAGTGGGTAGCCTGGGAGTGGGTAGGGCTGGGAGTGGGTAGGTCTGGGAGTGGGTAGCCTGGGAGTGGGCAGGGCTGGGAGTGGGTAGCCTGGGAGAGGGTAGCCTGGGAGTGGGTAGGTCTGGGAGTGTGTAGGTCTGGGAGTGGGTAGCCTGGGAGTGGTAAGGCTGGGAGTGGGGATCCTGGGAGTGGGTAGCCTGGGAGTGGGTAGGTCTGGGAGTGTGTAGGTCTGAGAGTGCGTAGCGTGGGAGTGGGTAGCCTGGGAGTGGGTAGCCTGGGAGTGGGTAGGGCTGGGAGTGGGTAGGTCTGGGAGTGGGTAGCCTGGGAGTGGTAAGGCTGGGAGTGGGGAGCCTGGGAGTGGGTAGCCTGGGAGTGGGTAGGTCTGGGAGTGTGTAGGTCTGGGAGTGGGTAGGTCTGGGAGTGGATAGGTCTGGGAGTGGGTACGGCTGGGAGTGGGTAGCCTGGGAGTGGGTAGGGCTGGGAGTGGGTAGCCTGGGAGTGGGTAGCCTGGGAGTGGGTAGGTCTGGGAGTGGGTAGCCTGGGAGTGGGTAGCCTGGGAGTGGGTAGGGCTGGGAGTGGGTAGCCTGGGAGTGTGTAGGGCTGGGAGTGGGTAGCCTGGGAGTGGGTAGGGCTGGGAGTGGGTACGGCTGGGAGTGGGTAGCCTGGGAGTGGGTAGGTCTGGGAGTGGGTAGCCTGGGAGTGGATAGCCTGGGAGTGGGTAGGGCTGGGAGTGGGTAGGTCTGGGAGTGGGTAGCCTGGGAGTGGGTAGGTCTGGGAGTGGGTAGCCTGGGAGTGGGTAGGTCTGGGAATGGGTAGGACTGGGAGTGGGTAGGTCTGGGAGTGGGTAGCCTGGGAGTGGGTAGGGCTGGGAGTGTGTAGGGCTGGGAGTGGGTAGGGCTGGGAGTGGGTAGCCTGGGAGTGGGTAGGGCTGGGAGTGGGTAGGTCTGTGAGTGTGTAGTCTGGGAGTGAGTAGGTCTGGGAGTGGGTAGGTTTGGGAGTATGTAGGCCTGGGAGTGGGTAGGGCTGGGAGTGGGTAGTCTGGGAGTGGGTAGGTCTGGGAGTGGGTAGGTCTGGGAGTGGGTAGGTCTGGGAGAGGGTAGGGCTGGGAGTTCGTAGGTCTGGGAGTTGGTAGGGCTGGGAATGGGTAGGTCTAGGAGTGTGTAGGTCTGGGAGTGGGTAGGTCTGGGAGTGGGTAGGTCTGGGAGTGGGTAGCCTGGGAGTGGGTAGCCTGGGAGTGGGTAGCCTGGGAGTGGGTTGCCTGGGAGTGGGTAGCCTGGGAGTGGGTAGGTCTGGGAGTGGGTAGCCTGGGAGTGGGTAGGGCTGGGAGTGGGTAGGGCTGGGAGTGGGTGGGTCTGGGAGTGGGTAGGGCTGGGAGTGTGCAGCCTGGGAGTGGGTAGGGCTGGAGTGGGTAGGGCTGGGAGTGGTTAGCCTGGAGTGGGTAGCCTGGGAGTGGGTAGGGCTGGGAGTGGGTAGGGCTGGGAGTGGGTAGGTCTGGGAGTGGGTATGGATGGGAGTGGGTAGGGCTGGTAGTGGCTAGGGCTGGGAGTGGGTAGCCTGGGAGTGGGTAGGGCTGGGAGTGGTAAGGTCTGTGAGTGGGTAGGTCTGGGAGTGGGTAGGGCTGGGAGTGGGTAGGGCTGGGAGTGGGTAGCCTGGGAGTGGGTAGCCTGGGAGTGGGTACGGCTGGGAGTGGGTAGCCTGGGAGTGTGTAGCCTGGGAGTGGGTAGGTCTGGGATTGGGTAGGTCTGGGAGTGGGTAGGTCTGGGAGTGGGTATGTCTGGGAGTGGGTAGTGCTGGGAGTGGGTAGGTCTGGGAGTGGGTAGCCTGGGAGTGGGTAGCCTGGGAGTGGGTAGGGCTGGGAGTGGGTAGCCTTGGAGTGGGTAGGTCTGGGAGTAGGTAGCCTGGGAGTGGGTAGGGCTGGGAGTGGGTAGGGCTGGGAGTGGGTAGCCTGGGAGTGGGTAGGGCTGGGAGTGGGAAGGGCTGGGAGTGGGTAGGTCTGGGAGTGGGTAGCCTGGGAGTGGGTATCCTGGGAGTGGGTAGGTCTGGGAGAGGGTAGGGCTGGGAGTGGGTAGCCTGGGAGTGGGTAGGTCTGGGAGTGGGTAGGGCTGGGAGTGGGTAGGTCTGGGAGTGGGTAGGTCTGGGAGTGGGTAGGGCTGGGAGTGGGTAGGTCTGGGAGTGGTAGCCTGGGAGTGGGTAGGGCTGGGAGTGGGTAGCCTGGGAGTGGGTAGGTCTGGAAGTGGGTAGGTCTGGGAGTGGGTAGTTCTGGGAGTGGGTAGGTCTGGGAGTGGGTAGCCTGGGAGTGGGTGGCCTGGGAGTGGGTAGCCTGGGAGTGGTTAGCCTGGGAGTGGGTAGGTCTGGGAGTGGGTAGGGCTGGGAGTGGGTAGCCTGGGAGTGGGTAGGGCTGGGAGTGGGTAGGGCTGGGAGTGGGTAGCCTGGGAGTGGGTAGGTCTGGGAGTGGGTAGAGCTGGGAGTGGGTAGGGCTGGGAGAGGGTAGGGCTGGGAGTGGGTAGCCTGGGAGTGGGTATCCTGGGAGTGGGTAGCCTGGGAGTGTTTAGGGCTGGGAGTGGGTAGGGCTGGGAGTGGGTAGCCTGGGAGTGGGTAGGGCTGGGAGTGGGTAGGGCTGGGAGTGGGTAGGGCTGGGAGTGGGTAGGTCTGGGAGTGGGTAGCCTGGGAGTGGGTAGGGCTGGGAGTGGGTAGGGCTGGGAGTGGGTAGCCTGGGAGTGGGTAGCCTGGGAGGGGGTAGGTCTGGGAGTGGGTAGGGCTGGGAGTGGGTAGGTCTGGGAGTGGGTATGGCTGGGAGTGGGTAGTGCTGGGAGTGGGTAGGTCTGGGAGTGGGTAGCCTGGGAGTGGGTAGGTCTGGGAGTGGGTAGCCTGGGAGTGGGTAGCCTGGGTGTGGGTTGGGCTGGGAGTGGGCAGCCTGGGAGTGGGTAGGGCTGGGAGTGGGTAGGGCTGGGTGTGGGTAGGGCTGGGAGTGGGTAGGCCTGGGAGTGGGTAGTCTGGGAGTGGGTAGCCTGGGAGTGGGTAGGGCTGGGAGTGGGTAGACTGGGATTGGGTAGCCTGGGAGTGGGTAGGTCTGGGAGTGGGTAGGTCTGGGAGTGGGTAGCCTGGGAGTGGGTAGCCTGGGAGTGGGTAGGGCTGGGAGTGGGTAGGTCTGGGAGTGCGTAGCGTGGGAGTGGGTAGCCTGGGAGTGGGTAGCCTGGGAGTGGGTAGGGCTGGGAGTGGGTAGGTCTGGGAGTGGGTAGCCTGGGAGTGGGCAGGGCTGGGAGTGGGTAGCCTGGGAGAGGGTAGCCTGGGAGTCGGTAGGTCTGAGAGTGCTTAGCGTGGGAGTGGGTAGCCTGTGAGTGGGTAGCCTGGGAGTGGGTAGGGCTGGGAGTGGGTAGGTCTGGGAGTGGGTAGCCTGGGAGTGGGCAGGGCTGGGAGTGGGTAGCCTGGGAGAGGGTAGCCTGGGAGTGGGTTGGGCTGGGAGTGGGTAGGTCTGGGAGTGGGTAGCCTGGGAGTGGGTAGGGCTGGGAGTGGGTAGGTCTGGGAGTGGGTAGCCTGGGAGTGGGCAGGGCTGGGAGTGGGTAGCCTGGGAGAGGGTAGCCTGGGAGTGGGTAGGTCTGGGAGTGTGTAGGTCTGGGAGTGGGTAGCCTGGGAGTGGTAAGGCTGGGAGTGGGGAGCCTGGGAGTGGGTAGCCTGGGAGTGGGTAGGTCTGGGAGTGTGTAGGTCTGAGAGTGCGTAGCGTGGGAGTGGGTAGCCTGGGAGTGGGTAGCCTGGGAGTGGGTAGGGCTGGGAGTGGGTAGGTCTGGGAGTGGGTAGCCTGGGAGTGGTAAGGCTGGGAGTGGGGAGCCTGGGAGTGGGTAGCCTGGGAGTGGGTAGGTCTGGGAGTGTGTAGGTCTGGGAGTGGGTAGGTCTGGGAGTGGATAGGTCTGGGAGTGGGTACGGCTGGGAGTGGGTAGCCTGGGAGTGGGTAGGGCTGGGAGTGGGTAGCCTGGGAGTGGGTAGCCTGGGAGTGGGTAGGTCTGGGAGTGGGTAGCCTGGGAGTGGGTAGCCTGGGAGTGTGTAGGGCTGGGAGTGGGTAGCCTGGGAGTGGGTAGGGCTGGGAGTGGGTACGGCTGGGAGTGGGTAGCCTGGGAGTGGGTAGGTCTGGGAGTGGGTAGCCTGGGAGTGGGTAGGTCTGGGAGTGGGTAGCCTGGGAGTGGGTAGGTCTGGGAATGGGTAGGGCTGGGAGTGGGTAGGTCTGGGAGTGGGTAGCCTGGGAGTGGGTAGGGCTGGGAGTGTGTAGGGCTGGGAGTGGGTAGGGCTGGGAGTGGGTAGCCTGGGAGTGGGTAGGGCTGGGAGTGGGTAGGTCTGTGAGTGTGTAGTCTGGGAGTGAGTAGGTCTGGGAGTGGGTAGGTTTGGGAGTATGTAGGCCTGGGAGTGGGTAGGGCTGGGAGTGGGTAGTCTGGTAGTGGGTAGGTCTGGGAGTGGGTAGGTCTGGGAGTCGGTAGGTCTGGGAGAGGGTAGGGCTGGGAGTTCGTAGGTCTGGGAGTTGGTAGGGCTGGGAGTGGGTAGGTCTAGGAGTGTGTAGGTCTGGGAGTGGGTAGGTCTGGGAGTGGGTAGGTCTGGGAGTGGGTAGCCTGGGAGTGGGTAGCCTGGGAGTGGGTAGCCTGGGAGTGGGTTGCCTGGGAGTGGGTAGCCTGGGAGTGGGTAGGTCTGGGAGTGGGTAGCCTGGGAGTGGGTAGGGCTGGGAGTGGGTAGGGCTGGGAGTGGGTAGGTCTGGGAGTGGGTAGGGCTGGGAGTGTGCAGCCTGGGAGTGGGTAGGGCTGGGAGTGGGTAGGGCTGGGAGTGGTTAGCCTGGGAGTGGGTAGCCTGGGAGTGGGTAGGGCTGGGAGTGGGTAGCCTGGGAGTGGGTAGGTCAGGGAGTGGGTAGCCTGGGAGTGGGTAGGGCTGGGAGTGGGTAGCCTGGGAGTGGGTAGGGCTGGGAGAGGGTAGTCTGGGAGTCGGTACGGCTGGGAGTGGGTAGCCTGGGAGTGGGTAGGGCTGGGAGTGGGTAGTCTGGGAGTCGGTAGCCTGGGAGTGGGTAGGGCTGGGAGTGGGTAGCCTGGGAGTGGGTAGACCTGGGAGTGGGTAGCCTGTGAGTCGGTAGGGCAGGGAGTGGGTAGGTCTCGGAGTGGGTAGGCTGGGAGTGGGTAGGTCTGGGAGTGGGTAGCCTGGGAGTGGGTAGGCCTGGGAGTGGGTAGGGCTGTGAGTGGGTAGGTCTGGGAGTGGGTAGCCTGGGAGTGGGTAGGGCTCGGAGTGGGTAGGGCTGGGAGTGAGTAGGGCTGGGAGTGGGTAGGGCTGGGAGTGTGTAGCCTGGGAGTGGGTAGGGCTGGGAGTGGGTAGTCTGGGAGTCGGTAGGGCTGGGAGTGGGTAGCCTGGGAGTGGGTAGGGCTGGGAGTGGGTAGGTCTGGGAGTGGGTAGGTCTGGGAGTGGGTAGCCTGGGAGTGGGTAGGTCTGGGGGTGGGTAGGGCTGGGAGTGGGTAGCCTGGGAGTGGGTAGCCTGGGAGTGGGTAGCCTGGGAGTGGGTAGGTCTGAGAGTGGGTAGGGCTGGGAGTTCGTAGGTCTTTGAGTGGTTAGGGCTGGGAGTGGGTAGGTCTGGGACTGGGTAGGTCTGGGAGTGGGTAGGGATGGGAGTGGGTAGGTCTGGGAGTGGGT
This sequence comes from Carcharodon carcharias, assembly GCF_017639515.1. Classification (NCBI taxonomy): domain Eukaryota; kingdom Metazoa; phylum Chordata; class Chondrichthyes; order Lamniformes; family Lamnidae; genus Carcharodon; species Carcharodon carcharias. The sequence continues at coordinate 43,166 of NW_024470568.1, read as the reverse complement.
AGGTCTGGGAGTGGGTAGCCTGGGAGTGGGTAGCCTGGGAGTGGGTAGGGCTGGGAGTGGGTAGCCTGGGAGTGGGTAGGTCTGGGAGTGTGTAGCCTGGGAGTGGGTAGGGCTGGGAGTGGGTAGGGCTGGGAGTGGGTAGCCTGGGAGTGGGTAGGGCTGGGAGTGGGTAGCCTGGGAGTGGGTAGGGCTGGGAGTGGGTAGCCTGGGAGTGGGTAGGTCTGGGAGTGGGTAGCCTGGGAGTGGGTAGGTCTGGGAGTGGGTAGGTCTGGGAGTGGGTAGGGCTGGGAGTGGGTAGTCTGGAAGTGGGTAGGGCTGGGAGTGGGTAGCCTGGGAATGGGTAGGTCTGGGAGTGGGTAGGTCTGTGAGTGGGTAGCCTGGGAGCAGGTAGGTCTGGGAGTGGGTAGGGCTGGGAGTGGGTAGCCTGGGAGTGGGTAGGTCTGGGAGTGTGTAGGGGTGGGAGTTCGTAGGTCTGGGAGTGGGTAGGGCTGGGAGTGGGTAGGTCTGGGACTGGGTAGGTCTGGGAGTGGGAAGAGCTGGGAGTGGGTAGGTCTGGGAGTGGGTAGGTCAGGGAGTGGTTAGCCTGGGAGTGGGTAGCCTGGGAGTGGGTAGGGCTGGGAGTGGGTAGCCTGGGAGTGGGTAGCCTGGGAGTGGGTAGGTCTGGGAGTGGGTAGGGCTGGGAGTGGGTAGTCTGGGAGTGGGTAGGGCTGGATGTGGGTTGGTCAGGGAATGGGTAGCCTGGGAGTGGGTAGGGCTGGGAGTGGGTAGGGCTGGGAGTGGGTAGTCTGGGAATGGGTAGGTCTGGGAGTGGGTAGCCTGGGAGTGGGTAGCCTGGGAGTGGGTAGGTCTGGGAGTGGGTAGGTCTGGGAGTGGGTAGGGCTGGGAGTGGGTAGGTCTGGGAGTGGGTAGGGCTGGGAGTGGGTAGGTCTGGGAGTGGGTAGGGCTGGGAGTGTGTAGCCTGGGAGTGGGTAGGGCTGGGAGTGGGTAGGGCTGGGAGTGGTTAGCCTGGGAGTGGGTAGCCTGGGAGTGGGTAGGGCAGGGAGTGGGTAGCCTGGGAGTGGGTAGGTCAGGGAGTGGGTAGCCTGGGAGTGGGTAGGGCTGGGAGTGGGTAGCCTGGGAGTCGGTAGGGCTGGGAGTGGGTAGCCTGGGACTGGGTATGGCTGGGAATGTGTAGCCTGGGAGTGGGTCGGGCTGGGAGTGGGTAGCCTGGGAGTGTGTAGGGCTGGGAGTGGGTAGCCTGGGAGTGGGTAGTGCTGGGAGTGGGTAGCCTGTGAGTCGGTAGGGCAGGGAGTGGGTAGGTCTGGGAGTGGGTAGCCTGGGAGTGGGTAGGTCTGGGAGTGGGTAGCCTGGGAGTGGGTAGGGCTGGGAGTGGGTAGGGCTGTGAGTGGGTAGGTCTGGGAGTGGGTAGCCTGGGAGTGGGTAGGGCTGGGAGTGGGTAGGGCTGGGAGTGGGTAGGGCTGGGAGTGGGTAGGGCTGGGAGTGGGTAGCCTGGGAGTGGGTAGGGCTGGGAGTGGGTAGTCTGGGAGTCGGTAGGGCTGGGAGTGGGTAGCCTGGGAGTGGGTAGGGCTGGGAGTGGGTAGGTCTGGGAGTGGGTAGGTCTGGGAGTGGGTAGCCTGGGAGTGGGTAGGTCTGGGAGTGGGTAGGGCTGGGAGTGGGTAGCCTGGGAGTGGGTAGCCTGGGAGTGGGTAGCCTGGGAGTGGGTAGGTCTGAGAATGGGTAGGGCTGTGAGTTCGTAGGTCTGGGAGTGGTTAGGGCTGGGAGTGGGTAGGTCTGGGAGTGTGTAGGGCTGGGAGTTCGTAGGTCTGGGAGTGGGTAGGTCTGGGAGTGGCTAGCCTGGGAGTGGGTAGCCTGGGATTGGGTAGGGCTGGGAGTGGGTAGCCTGGGAGTGGGTAGCCTGGGAGTGGGTAGCCTGGGAGTGGGTAGCCTGGGAGTGGGTAGGGCTGGGAGTGGGTAGCCTGGGAGTGGGTAGGTCAGGGATTGGGTAGCCTGGGAGTGGGTAGGGCTGGGACTGGGTAGCCTGGGAGTGGGTAGGGCTGGGAGTGGGTAGTCTGGGAGTCGGTAGGGCTGGGAGTGGGTAGCCTGGGAGTCGGTAGGGCTGGGAGTGGGTAGCCTGGGACTGGGTAAAGCTGGGAGTGTGTAGCCTGGGAGTTGGTAGGGCTGGGTGTGGGTAGCCTGGGAGTGGGTAGGGCTGGGAGTGGGTAGCCTGTGAGTCGGTAGGGCAGGGAGTGGGTAGGTCTGGGAGTGAGTAGCCTGGGAGTGGGTAGGTCTGGAAGTGGGTAGCCTGGGAGTGGGTAGGGCTGGGAGTGGGTAGGGCTGTGAGTGGGTAGGTCTGGGAGTGGGTAGCCTGGGAGTGGGTAGGGCTGGGAGTGGGTAGGGCTGGGAGTGGGTAGGGCTGGGAGTGGGTAGGGCTGGGAGTGTGTAGCCTGGGAGTGGGTAGGGCTGGGAGTGGGTAGTCTGGGAGTCGGTAGGGCTGGGAGTGGGTAGCCTGGGAGTGGGTAGGGCTGGGAGTGGGTAGGTCTGGGAGTGGGTAGGTCTGGAAGTGGGTAGCCTGGGAGTGGGTAGGTCTGGGAGTGGGTAGGACTGGGAGTGGGTAGCCTGGGAGTGGGTAGCCTGGGAGTGGGTAGGTCTGGGAGTGGTTAGGGCTGGGAGTGGGTAGGTCTGGGACTGGGTAGGTCTGGGAGTGGGTAGGGATGGGAGTGGGTAGGTCTGGGAGTGGGTAGGTCTGGGAGTGGGTAGCCTGGGAGTGGGTAGCCTGGGAGTGGGTAGGGCTGGGAGTGGGTAGCCTGGGAGTGGGTAGGTCTGGGAGTGGGTAGCCTGGGAGTGGGTAGGGCTGGGAGTGGGTAGCCTGGGAGTGGGTAGGGCTGGGAGTGGTTAGCCTGGGAGTGGGTAGGTCTGGGAGTGGGTAGCCTGGGAGTGGGTAGTTCTGGGAGTGGGAAGGTCTGGGAGTGGGTAGGGCTGGGAGTGGGTAGTCTGGAAGTGGGTAGGGCTGGGAGTGGGTAGCCTGGGAGTGGGTAGGTCTGGGAGTGTGTAGGTCTGTGAGTGGGTAGCCTGGGAGCGGGTAGGTCTGGGTGTGGGTAGGGCTGGGAGTGGGTAGCCTGGGAGTGGGTAGGTCTGGGAGTGTGTAGGGCTGGGAGTTCGTAGGTCTGGGAGTGGGTAGGGCTGGGAGTGGGTAGGTCTGGGAGTGGGTAGGTCTGGGAGTGGGTAGAGCTGGGAGTGGGTAGGTCTGGGAGTGGGTAGGTCTGGGAGTTGGTAGCCTGGGAGTGGGTAGCCTGGGAGTGGGTAGGGCTGGGAGTGGGTAGCCTGGGAGTGGGTAGCCTGGGAGTGGGTAGGTCTGGGAGTGGGTAGGGCTGGGAGTGGGTAGTCTGGGAGTGGGTAGGGCTGGATGTGGGTTGGTCAGGGAGTGGGTAGCCTGGGATTGGGTAGGGCTGGGAGTGGGTAGGGCTGGGAGTGGGTAGTCTGGGAGTGGGTAGGTCTGGGAGTGGGTAGCCTGGGAGTGGGTAGCCTGGGAGTGGGTAGGACTGGGAGTGGGTAGGTCTGGGAGTGGGTAGGGCTGGGAGTGGGTAGGTCTGGGAGGGGGTAGGGCTGGGAGTAGGTAGGTCTGGGAGTGGGTAGGGCTGGGAGTGTGTAGCCTGGGAGTGGGTAGGGCTGGGAGTGGGTAGGGCTGGGAGTGGTTAGCCTGGGAGTGGGTAGCCTGGGAGTGGGTAGGGCTGGGAGTGGGTAGCCTGGGAGTGGGTAGGTCAGGGAGTGGGTAGCCTGGGAGTGGGTAGGGCTGGGAGTGGGTAGCCTGGGAGTGGGTAGGGCTGGGAGTGGGTAGTCTGGGAGTCGGTAGGTCTGGGAGTGGGTAGCCTGGGACTAGGTAGGGCTGGGATTGTGTAGCCTGGGAGTGGGTAGGGCTGGGAGTGGGTAGCCTGGGAGTGGGTAGGTCTGGGAGTGGGTAGCCTGGGAGTGGGTAGGGCTGGGAGTGGGTAGGGCTGTGAGTGGGTAGGTCTGGGAGTGGGTAGCCTGGGAGTGGGTAGGGCTGGGAGTGGGTAGGGCTGCGAGTGGGTAGGGCTGGGAGTGGGTAGGGCTGGGAGTGTGTAGCCTGGGAGTGGGTAGGGCTGGGAGTGTGTAGTCTGGGAGTCGGTAGGGCTGGGAGTGGGTAGCCTGGGAGTGGGTAGGGCTGGGAGTGGGTAGGTCTGGGAGTCGGTATGTCTGGGAGTGGGAAGCCTGGGAGTGGGTAGGTCTGGGAGTGGGTAGGGCTGGGAGTGGGTAGCCTGGGAGTGCGTAGCCTGGGAGTGGGTAGCCTGGGAGTGGGTAGGTCTGAGAGTGGGTAGGGCTGGGAGTTCGTAGGTCTGGGAGTGGTTAGGGCTGGGAGTGGATAGGTCTGGGACTGGGAAGGTCTGGGAGTGGGTAGGGATGGGAGTGGGTAGGTCTGGGAGTGGGTTGGTCTGGGAGTGGGTAGCCTGGGAGTGGGTAGCCTGGGAGTGGGTAGGGCTGGGAGTGGGTAGCCTGGGAGTGGGTAGGTCTGGGAGTGGGTAGCCTGGGAGTGGGTAGGGCTGGGAGTGGGTAGCCTGGGAGTGGGTAGGGCTGGGAGTGGGTAGCCTGGGAGTGGGTAGGTCTGGGAGTGGGTAGCCTGGGAGTGGGTAGGTCTGGGTGTGGGTAGGTCTGGGAGTGGGTAGGGCTGGGAGTGGGTAGTCTGGAAGTGGGTAGGGCTGGGAGTGGGTAGCCTGGGAGTGGGTAGGTCTGGGAGTGGGTAGGTCTGTGAGTGGGTAGCCTGGGAGCGGGTAGGTCTGGGATTGGGTAGGTCTGGGAGTGGGTAGGGCTGGGAGTGGGTAGGTCTGGGACTGGGTAGGTCTGGGAGTGGGTAGGGCTGGGAGTGTGTAGCCTGGGAGTGGGTAGGGCTGGGAGTGGGTAGGGCTGGGAGTGGTTAGCCTGGGAGTAGGTAGGTCAGGGAGTGGGTAGCCTGGGAGTGGGTAGGGCTGGGAGTGGGTCGCCTGGGAGTGGGTAGGTCAGGGAGTGGGTAGCCTGGGAGTGGGTAGGGCTGGGAGTGGGTAGCCTGGGAGTGGGTAGGGCTGGGAGTGGGTAGTCTGGGAGTCGGTAGGGCTGGGAGTGGGTAGCCTGGGACTGGGTTCGGCTGGGAGTGTGTAGCCTGGGAGTGGGTAGGGCTGGGAGTGGGTAGTCTGGGAGTCGGTAGCCTGAGAGTGGGTAGGGCTGGGAGTGGGTAGCCTGGGAGTGGGTAGGGCTGGGAGTGGGTAGCCAGTGAGTCGGTAGGGCAGGGAGTGGGTAGGTCTGGGAGTGGGTAGCCTGGGAGTGGGTAGGTCTGGGAGTGGGTAGCCTGGGAGTGGGTAGGGCTGTGAGTGGGTAGGTCTGGGAGTGGGTAGCCTGGGAGTGGGTAGGGCTGGGAGTGGGTAGGGCTGGGAGTGGGTAGGGCTGGGAGTGGGTAGGGCTGGGAGTGTGTAGCCTGGGAGTGGGTAGGGCTGGGAGTGGGTAGTCTGGGAGTCGGTAGGGCTGGGAGTGGGTAGCCTGGGAGTGTGTAGGGCTGGGAGTGTGTAGGTCTGGGAGTGGGTAGGTCTGGGAGTGGGTAGCCTGGGAGTGGGTAGGTCTGGGAGTGGGTAGGGCTGGGAGTGGGTAGCCTGGGAGTGGGTAGCCTGGGAGTGGGTAGCCTGGGAGTGGGTAGGTCTGAGAGTGGGTAGGGCTGGGAGTTCGTAGGTCTGGGAGTGGTTAGGGCTGGGAGTGGGTAGGTCTGGGACTGGGAAGGTCTGGGAGTGGGTAGGGATGGGAGTGGGTAGGTCTGGGAGTGGGTAGGTCTGGGAGTGGGTAGCCTGGGAGTGGGTAGCCTGGGAGTGGGTAGGGCTGGGAGTGGGTAGCCTGGGAGTGGGTAGTTCTGGGAGTGGGTAGCCTGGGAGTGGGTAGGGCTGGGAGTGGGTAGCCTGGGAGTGGGTAGGGCTGGGAGTGGGTAGGGCTGGGAGTGGGTAGTCTGGAAGTGGGTAGGGCTGGGAGTGGGTAGCCTGGGAGTGGGTAGGTCTGGGAGTGGGTAGGTCTGTGAGTGGGTAGCCTGGGAGCGGGGAGGTCTGGGAGTGGGTAGGGCTGTGAGTGGGTAGCCTGGGAGCGGGGAGGTCTGGGAGTGGGTAGGGCTGGGAGTTCGTAGGTCTGCGAGTGGGTAGGGCTGGGTGTGGGTAGGTCTGGGACTGGGTAGGTCTGGGAGTGGGTAGAGCTGGGAGTGGGTAGGTCTGGGAGTGGGTAGGTCTGTGAGTGGGTAGCCTGGGAGTGGGTAGCCTGGGAGTGGGTAGGGCTGGGAGTGGGTAGCCTGGGAGTGGGTAGCCTGGGAGTGGGTAGCCTGGGAGTGGGTAGGTCTGGGAGTGGGTAGGGCTGGGAGTGGGTAGCTTGGGAGTGGGCAGCCTGGGAGTGGGTAGGGCTGGGAGTGGGTGGGGCTGGGAGTGGGTAGTCTGGAGTGGGTAGGGCTGGATGTGGGTTGGTCAGGGAGTGGGTAGCCTTAGAGTGGGTAGGGCTGGGAGTGGGTAGGGCTGGGAGTGGGTAGTCTGGGAGTGGGTAGGTCTGGGAGTGGGTAGCCTGGGAGTGGGTAGCCTGGGAGTGGGTAGGTCTGGGAGTGGGTAGGTCTGGGAGTGGGTAGGGCTGGGAGTGGGTAGGTTTGGGATTGGGTAGGGCTGGGAGTGGGTAGGGCTGGGAGTGGGTAGGTTTGGGATTGGGTAGGGCTGGGAGTGGGTAGGGCTGGGAGTGGGTAGACTGGGAGTGGGTAGGGCTGGGAGTGGGTAGGGCTGCGATTGGGTAGGGCTGGGAGTGGGTAGGGCTGGGAGTGGGTAGCCTGGGAGTGGGTAGGTCTGGGAGTGGGTAGCCTGGGTGTGGGTAGGGCTGGGAGTGGGTAGCCTGGGAGTGGGTAGGTCTGGGAGTGGGTAGGGCTGGGAGTGGGTAGGGCTGGGAGTGAGTAGGGCTGGGAGTGGGTAGGGCTGGGAGTGGGTAGGGCTGGGAGTGGGTAGGGCTGGGAGTGGGTAGCCTGGGAGTGTGTAGGGCTGGGAGTGGGTAGGGCTGGGAGTGGGTAGCCTGGGAGTGGGTAGACTGGGTTTGGGTAGGTCTGGGATTGGGTAGGGCTGGGAGTGGGTAGGGCTGGGAGTGGGTAGCCTGGGAGTGAGTAGGGCTGGGAGTGGGTAGCCTGGGAGTGGGTAGGGCTGGGAGTGGGTAGGGCTGGGAGTGGGTAGGGCTGGGAGTGGGTAGGGCTGGGAGTGAGTAGGGCTGGGAGTGGGTAGGGCTGGGAGTGGGTAGGGCTGGGAGTGGGTAGGGCTGGGAGTGGGTAGCCTGGGAGTGGGTAGGGCTGGGAGTGGGTAGGGCTGGGAGTGGGTATCCTGGGAGTGGGTAGACTGGGTTTGGGTAGGTCTGGGAGTGGGTAGGGCTGGGAGTGGGTAGGGCTGGGATTGGGTAGCCTGGGAGTGCGTAGCCTGGGAGTGGGTAGGGCTGGGAGTGGGTAGGGCTGGGAGTGGGTAGCCTGGGAGTGGGTAGGGCTGGGAGTGGGTAGCCTGTGAGTGGGTAGGGCTGGGAGTGTGTAGGGCTGGGAGTGGGTAGGTCTGGGAGTGTGTATGGCTGTGAGTGGGTAGGAGTGGGAGTGGGTAGGTCTGTGAGTGGGTAGCCTGGGAGTGGGTAGGTCTGGGAGTGGGTAGCCTGGGAGTGGCTAGCCTGGGAGTGGGTAGGGCTGGGAGTGGGTAGCCTGGGAGTGGGTAGGGCTGGGAGTGGGTAGGGCTGAGAGTGGGTAGCCTGGGAGTGGGTAGCCTGGGAGTGGGTAGGTCTGGGAGTGGGTAGGTCTGGGAGCGGGTAGGGATGGGAGTGGGTAGGTCTGGGAGTGGGTAGGTCTGGGAGTCTGTAGGTCTGGGAGTGGGTAGCCTGGGAGTGGGTAGCCTGGGAGTGGGTTATTCTGGGAGTGGGTAGGTCTGGGAGTGGGTAGCCTGGGAGTGGGTTATTCTGGGAGTGGGTAGGTCTGGGAGTGGGTAGCCTGGGAGTGGGTAGGGCTGGGAGTGGGTAGGGCTGGGAGTGGGTAGCCTGGGAGTGGGTAGGGCTGGGAGTGGGTAGGGCTGGGAGTGGGTAGCCTGGGAGTGGGTAGGGCTGGGAGTGGGTAGTCTGGCAATGGGTAGGGCTGGGAGTGGGTAGCCTGGGAGTGGGTAGGTCTGGGAGTGGGTAGGTCTGTGAGTGGGTAGCCTGGGAGCGGGTAGGTCTGGGAGTGGGTAGGGCTGGGAGTGGGTAGCCTGGGAGTGGGTAGCGCTGGGAGTGGGTAGCCTGGGAGTGGGTAGGTCTGGGAGTGGGTAGGTGTGTGAGTGGGTAGCCTGGGAGCGGGTAGGTCTGGGAGTGGGTAGGGCTGGGAGTGGGTAGCCTGGGAGTGGGTAGGGCTGGGAGTGAGTAGCCTGGGAGTGGGTAGGGCTGGGAGTGGGTAGCCTGGGAGTGGGTAGCCTGGGAGTGGGTAGGGCTGGGAGTGGGTAGCCTGGGAGTGGGTAGGGCTGGGAGTGGGTAGCCTGGGAGTGGGTAGGTCTGGGAGTGGGTAGGTCTGGGAGTGGGTAGGGCTGGGAGTGGGTAGGTCTGGGAGTGGGTAGCCTGGGAGTGGGTAGGGCTGGGAGTGGGTAGGTCTGGGAGTGGGTAACCTGGGAGTGGGTAGGGCTGGGAGTGGGTAGCCTGGGAGTGGGTAGCCTGGGAGTGGGTTGCGCTGGAATTGGAAAGCCTTGGAGTGGGTAGCCTGGGAGTGGATAGCCTGGGAGTGGGTATGGCTGGGAGTGGGTAGGGCTGTGACTGGGTAGGGCTGGGAGTGGGTAGGGCTGGGAGTGGTAAGATCTGTGAGTGGGTAGGTCTGGGAGTGGGTAGCCTGGGTGTGGGTAGGGCTGGGAGTGGGTAGCCTGGGAGAGGGTAGGGCTGCGAGTGGGTAGGGCTGGGAGTGGGTAGGGCTGGGAGTGAGTAGGGCTGGGAGTGGGTAGGGCTGGGAGTGGGTAGGGCTGGGAGTGGGTAGGGCTGGGAGTGGGTAGCCTGGCAGTGGGTAGGGCTGGGAGTGGGTAGGGCTGGGAGTGGGTAGGGCTGGGAGTGGGTAGGTCTGGGAGTGGGTAGTTCTGGGAGTGGGTAGCCTGGGAGTGGGTAGGGCTGGGAGTGGGTAGGGCTGGGAGTGGGTAGCCTGGGAGTGGGTAGGGCTGGGAGTGGGTAGGTCTGGGAGTGGGTAGGGCTGGGAGTGGGTAGCCTGGGAGCGGCTAGCCTGGGAGTGGGTAGGGCTGTGAGTGGGTAGCCTGCGAGTGGGTAGGTCTGGGAGTGGGTAGGGCTGGGAGTGGGTAGCCTGGGAGTGGGTAGCCTGGGAGTGGGTAGGGCTGGGAGTGGGTAGCCTGGGAGTGGGGTAGCCTGGGAGTGGGTAGCCTGGGAGTGGGTAGGTCTGGGAGTGGGTAGGGCTGGGAGGGGGAACCTGGGAGTGGGTAGCCTGGGAGTGGGTAGGTCTGGGAGTGTGTAGCCTGGGAGTGGGTAGGCCTGGGAGTGGGTAGGGCTGGGAGTGGGTAGGTCTGGGAGTGGGTAGGCCTGGGAGTGGGTAGGCCTGGGAGTGGGTAGGCCTGGGAGTGGGTAGGGCTGGGAGTGGGTAGGGCTGGGAGTGGGTAGCCTGGGAGTGGGTAGGCCTGGGAGTGGGTAGGGCTGGGAGTGGGTAGGTCTGGGAGTGGGTAGGCCTGGGAGTGGGTAGGGCTGGGAGTGGGTAGGGCTGGGAGTGGGTAGCCAGGGAGTGGGTAGGGCTGGGAGTGGGTAGGTGTGGGAGTGGGTAGGTCTGGGAGTGGGTAGGGCTGGGAGTGTGTAGGGCTGGGAGTGGGTAGCCTGGGAGCGGGTAGCCTGGCAGTGGGTAGGGCTGGGAGTGGGTAGCCTGGGAGTGGGTATCCAGGGAGTGGTGTAGGTCTGGGATTGGGTAGGTCTGGGAGTGGGTAGGTCTGGGAGTGGGTAGGTCTGGGAGTGGGTAGGGCTGGGAGTGGGTAGGTCTGGGAGTGGGTAGCCTGGGAGTGGGTAGGGCTGGGAGTGGGGAGCCTGGGAGTGGGTAGGTCTGGGAGTGGGTAGCCTGGGAGTGGGTAGGGCTAGGAGTGGGTAGGGCTGGGCGTGGGTAGGCCTGGGCGTGGGTAGGGCTGTGAGTGGGTAGCCTGGGAGTGGGTAGGTCTGGGAGTGGGTAGAGCGGGAGTGGGTAGCCTGGGAGTGGGTAGCCTGGGAGTGGGTAGCCTGGGAGTGGGTAGGGCTGGGAGTGGGTAGCCTGGGAGTGGGTAGCCTGGGAGTGGGTAGGTCTGGGAGTGGGTAGGTCTGGGAGTGGGTAGCCTGGGAGTGGGCAGGGCTCGGAGTGGGTAGGGCTGGGAGTGGGTAGGGCTGGGAGTGGGTAGGTCTGTGAGTGGGTAGCCTGGGATTGGGTAGCCTGGGAGAGGGTAGGGCTGGGAGTGGGTAGCCTGGGAGTGGGTAGTTCTGGGAGTGGGTAGGTCTGGGAGTGGGTAGGTCTGGGAGTGGGTAGCCTGGGAGTGGGTAGGGCTGGGAGTGGGTAGCCTGGGAGTGGGTAGCCTGGGAGTGGGTAGCTCTGGGAGTGGGTAGCCTGGGAGTGGGTAGCCTGGGAGTGGGTAGGGCTGGGAGTGGGTAGCCAGGGAGTGGGTAGGTCTGGGAGTGGGTAGACTGGGTTTGGGTAGGTCTGGGATTGGGTAGGGCTGGGAGTGGGTAGGGCTGGGAGTGAGTAGCCTGGGAGTGGGTAGGGCTGGGAGTGGGTAGGTCTGGGAGTGGGTAGGGCTGGGAGTGGGTAGGTCTGGGAGTGGGTAGCCTGGGAGTGGGTAGGTCTGGGATTGGGTAGGGCTGGGAGTGGGTAGGGCTGGGAGTGGGTAGGGCAGGGAGTGGGTAGGGCTGGGAGTGGGTAGCCTGGGAGTGGGTAGGGCTGGGAGTGGGTAGCCTGGGAGTGGGTAGGGCTGGGAGTGGGTAGCCTGGGAGTGGGTAGCCTGGGAGTGGGAGGCCTGGGAGTGGGTAGGGCTGGGAGTGGGTAGCCTGGGAGTGGGTAGGGCTGGGAGTGGGTAGGGCTGGGAGTGGGTAGCCTGGGAGTGGGTAGCCTGTGAGTGGGTAGGGCTGGGAGTGGGTAGGGCTGGGAGTGGGTAGCCTGTGAGTGGGTAGCGCTGGGATTGGGTAGGGCTGGGAGTGGGTTGTCTGGGAGTGGGTAGCCTGGGAGTGGGTAGGTCTGGGAGTGTGTAGGGCTGGGAGTGGGTAGGTCTGGGAGTGTGTATGGCTGGGAATGGGTAGGTGTGGGAGTGGGTAGGTTTGGGAGTGGGTAGCCTGGGAGTAGGTAGGTCTGGGAGTGGGTAGCCTGGGAGTGGGTAGCCTGGGAGTGTGTAGGGCTGGGAGTGGGTAGGTCTGGGAGTGTGTATGGCTGGGAGTGGGTAGGTGTGGGAGTGGGTAGGTCTGGGAGTGGGTAGCCTGGGATTGGGTAGGTCTGGGAGTGTGTAGGGCTGGGAGTGGGTAGGGCTGGGAGTGGGTAGGTCTGGGAGTGGGTAGGTCTGGGAGTGGGTAGCCTGGTAGTGGGTAGGGCTGGGAGTGGGTAGCCTGGGAGAGGGTAGCCTGGGAGTGGGTAGGGCTGGGAGTGGGTAGCCTGGGAGTGGGTATCCAGGGAGTGGTGTAGGTCTGGGATTGGGTAGGTCTGGGAGTGGGTAGGTCTGGGAGTGGGTAGGTCTGGGAGTGGGTAGGGCTGGGAGTGGGTAGGTTTGGGAGTGGGTAGTCTGGAAGTGGGTAGGGCTGGGAGTGGGTAGCCTGGGAGTGGGTAGGTCTGGGAGTGGGTAGGTCTGTGAGTGGGTAGCCTGGGAGCGGGTAGGTCTGGGATTGGGTAGGGCTGGGAGTGGGTAGACTGGGAGTGGGTAGGTCTGGGAGTGTGTAGGGCTGGGAGTTCGTAGGTCTGGGAGTGGGTAGGGCTGGGAGTGGGTAGGTCTGGGACTGGGTAGGTCTGGGAGTGGGTAGGGCTGGGAGTGTGTAGCCTGGGAGTGGGTAGGGCTGGGAGTGGGTAGGGCTGGGAGTGGTTAGCCTGGGAGTAGGTAGGTCAGGGAGTGGGTAGCCTGGGAGTGGGTAGGGCTGGGAGTGGGTCGCCTGGGAGTGGGTAGGTCAGGGAGTGGGTAGCCTGGGAGTGGGTAGGGCTGGGAGTGGGTAGCCTGGGAGTGGGTAGGGCTGGGAGTGGGTAGTCTGGGAGTCGGTAGGGCTGGGAGTGGGTAGCCTGGGACTGGGTTCGGCTGGGAGTGTGTAGCCTGGGAGTGGGTAGGGCTGGGAGTGGGTAGTCTGGGAGTCGGTAGCCTGAGAGTGGGTAGGGCTGGGAGTGGGTAGCCTGGGAGTGGGTAGGGCTGGGAGTGGGTAGCCAGTGAGTCGGTAGGGCAGGGAGTGGGTAGGTCTGGGAGTGGGTAGCCTGGGAGTGGGTAGGTCTGGGAGTGGGTAGCCTGGGAGTGGGTAGGGCTGGGAGTGGGTAGGGCTGTGAGTGGGTAGGTCTGGGAGTGGGTAGCCTGGGAGTGGGTAGGGCTGGGAGTGGGTAGGGCTGGGAGTGGGTAGGGCTGGGAGTGGGTAAGGCTGGGAGTGTGTAGCCTGGGAGTGGGTAGGGCTGGGAGTGGGCAGTCTGGGAGTCGGTAGGGCTGGGAGTGGGTAGCCTGGGAGTGTGTAGGGCTGGGAGTGTGTAGGTCTGGGAGTGGGTAGGTCTGGGAGTGGGTAGCCTGGGAGTGGGTAGGTCTGGGAGTGGGTAGGGCTGGGAGTGGGTAGCCTGGGAGTGGGTAGCCTGGGAGTGGGTAGCCTGGGAGTGGGTAGGTCTGAGAGTGGGTAGGGCTGGGAGTTCGTAGGTCTGGGAGTGGTTAGGGCTGGGAGTGGGTAGGTCTGGGACTGGGAACGTCTGGGAGTGGGTAGGGATGGGAGTGGGTAGGTCTGGGAGTGGGTAGGTCTGGGAGTGGGTAGCCTGGGAGTGGGTAGCCTGGGAGTGGGTAGGGCTGGGAGTGGGTAGCCTGGGAGGGGGTAGTGCTGGGAGTGGGTAGCCTGGGAGTGGGTAGGGCTGGGAGTGGGTAGCCTGGGAGTGGGTAGGGCTGGGAGTGGGTAGGGCTGGGAGTGGGTAGTCTGGAAGTGGGTAGGGCTGGGAGTGGGTAGCCTGGGAGTGGGTAGGTCTGGGAGTGGGTAGGTCTGTGAGTGGGTAGCCTGGGAGCGGGGAGGTCTGGGAGTGGGTAGGGCTGGGAGTTCGTAGGTCTGGGAGTGGGTAGGGCTGGGTGTGGGTAGGTCTGGGACTGGGTAGGTCTGGGAGTGGGTAGAGCTGGGAGTGGGTAGGTCTGGGAGTGGGTAGGTCTGTGAGTGGGTAGCCTGGGAGTGGGTAGCCTGGGAGTGGGTAGGGCTGGGAGTGGGTAGCCTGGGAGTGGGTAGCCTGGGAGTGGGTAGCCTGGGAGTGGGTAGGTCTGGGAGTGGGTAGGGCTGGGAGTGGGTAGCCTGGGAGTGGGTAGCCTGGGAGTGGGTAGGGCTGGGAGTGGGTAGGGCTGGGAGTGGGTAGTCTGGGAGTGGGTAGGGCTGGATGTGGGTTGGTCAGGGAGTGGGTAGCCTTAGAGTGGGTAGGGCTGGGAGTGGGTAGGGCTGGGAGTGGGTAGTCTGGGAGTGGGTAGGTCTGGGAGTGGGTAGCCTGGGAGTGGGTAGCCTGGGAGTGGGTAGGTCTGGGAGTGGGTAGGTCTGGGAGTGGGTAGGGCTGGGAGTGGGTAGGTTTGGGATTGGGTAGGGCTGGGAGTGGGTAGGGCTGGGAGTGGGTAGGTTTGGGATTGGGTAGGGCTGGGAGTGGGTAGGGCTGGGAGTGGGTAGCCTGGGAGTGGGTAGGGCTGGGAGTGGGTAGGGCTGGGTTTGGGTAGGGCTGGGAGTGGGTAGGGCTGGGAGTGGGTAGCCTGGGAGTGGGTAGATCTGGGAGTGGGTAGCCTGGGAGTGGGTAGGGCTGGTAATGTGTAGCCTGGGATTGGGTAGGGCTGGCAGTGGGTAGCCTGGGAGTGGGTAGGTCTGGGAGTGGGTAGGTCTGGGAGTGGGTAGGGCTGGGAGTGGGTAGGGCTGGGAGTGGGTAGGGCTGGGAGTGGGTAGCCTGGGAGTGTGTAGGGCTGGGAGTGGGTAGGGCTGGGAGTGGGTAGCCTGGGAGTGGGTAGACTGGGTTTGGGTAGGTCTGGGATTGGGTAGGGCTGGGAGTGGGTAGGGCTGGGAGTGGGTAGCCTGGGAGTGAGTAGGGCTGGGAGTGGGTAGCCTGGGAGTGGGTAGGGCTGGGAGTGGGTAGGGCTGGGAGTGGGTAGGGCTGGGAGTGGGTAGGGCTGGGAGTGAGTAGGGCTGGGAGTGGGTAGGGCTGGGAGTGGGTAGGGCTGGGAGTGGGTAGGGCTGGGAGTGGGTAGCCTGGGAGTGGGTAGGGCTGGGAGTGGGTAGGGCTGGGAGTGGGTATCCTGGGAGTGGGTAGACTGGGTTTGGGTAGGTCTGGGAGTGGTAGGGCTGGGAGTGGGTAGGGCTGGGATTGGGTAGCCTGGGAGTGCGTAGCCTGGGAGTGGGTAGGGCTGGGAGTGGGTAGGGCTGGGAGTGGGTAGCCTGGGAGTGGGTAGGGCTGGGAGTGGGTAGCCTGTGAGTGGGTAGGGCTGGGAGTGTGTAGGGCTGGGAGTGGGTAGGTCTGGGAGTGTGTATGGCTGGGAGTGGGTAGGAGTGGGAGTGGGTAGGTCTGTGAGTGGGTAGCCTGGGAGTGGGTAGGTCTGGGAGTGGGTAGCCTGGGAGTGGCTAGCCTGGGAGTGGGTAGGGCTGGGAGTGGGTAGCCTGGGAGTGGGTAGGGCTGGGAGTGGGTAGGGCTGAGAGTGGGTAGCCTGGGAGTGGGTAGCCTGGGAGTGGGTAGGTCTGGGAGTGGGTAGGTCTGGGAGTGGGTAGGGATGGGAGTGGGTAGGTCTGGGAGTGGGTAGGTCTGGGAGTCTGTAGGTCTGGGAGTGGGTAGCCTGGGAGTGGGTAGCCTGGGAGTGGGTTATTCTGGGTGTGGGTAGGTCTGGGAGTGGGTAGCCTGGGAGTGGGTTATTCTGGGAGTGGGTAGGTCTGGGAGTGGGTAGCCTGGGAGTGGGTAGGGCTGGGAGTGGGTAGGGCTGGGAGTGGGTAGCCTGGGAGTGGGTAGGGCTGGGAGTGGGTAGGGCTGGGAGTGGGTAGTCTGGCAATGGGTAGGGCTGGGAGTGGGTAGCCTGGGAGTGGGTAGGTCTGGGAGTGGGTAGGTCTGTGAGTGGGTAGCCTGGGAGCGGGTAGGTCTGGGAGTGGGTAGGGCTGGGAGTGGGTAGCCTGGGAGTGGGTAGGGCTGGGAGTGGGTAGCCTGGGAGTGGGTAGGTCTGGGAGTGGGTAGGTGTGTGAGTGGGTAGCCTGGGAGCGGGTAGGTCTGGGAGTGGGTAGGGCTGGGAGTGGGTAGCCTGGGAGTGGGTAGGGCTGGGAGTGGGTAGCCTGGGAGTGGGTAGGGCTGGGAGTGGGTAGCCTGGGAGTGGGTAGCCTGGGAGTGGGTAGGGCTGGGAGTGGGTAGCCTGGGAGTGGGTAGGTCTGGGAGTGGGTAGCCTGGGAGTGGGTAGGTCTGGGAGTGGGTAGGGCTGGGAGTGGGTAGGGCTGGGAGTGGGTAGGTCTGGGAGTGGGTAGCCTGGGAGTGGGTAGGGCTGGGAGTGGGTAGGTCTGGGAGTGGGTAACCTGGGAGTGGGTAGGGCTGGGAGTGGGTAGCCTGGGAGTGGGTAGCCTGGGAGTGGGTAGCGCTGGGAGTGGGTAGCCTTGGAGTGGGTAGCCTGGGAGTGGGTAGACTGGGAGTGGGTAGGGCTGGGAGTGGGTAGGGCTGTGACTGGGTAGGGCTGGGAGTGGGTAGGGCTGGGAGTGGTAAGATCTGTGAGTGGGTAGGTCTGGGAGTGGGTAGCCTGGGTGTGGGTAGGGCTGGGAGTGGGTAGCCTGGGAGAGGGTAGGGCTGCGAGTGGGTAGGGCTGGGAGTGGGTAGGGCTGGGAGTGAGTAGGGCTGGGAGTGGGTAGGGCTGGGAGTGGGTAGGGCTGGGAGTGGGTAGGGCTGGGAGTGGGTAGCCTGGCAGTGGGTAGGGCTGGGAGTGGGTAGGGCTGGGAGTGGGTAGGGCTGGGAGTGGGTAGGTCTGGGAGTGGGTAGTTCTGGGAGTGGGTAGCCTGGGAGTGGGTAGGGCTGGGAGTGGGTAGGGCTGGGAGTGGGTAGCCTGGGAGTGGGTAGGGCTGGGAGTGGGTAGGTCTGGGAGTGGGTAGGGCTGGGAGTGGGTAGCCTGGGAGCGGCTAGCCTGGGAGTGGGTAGGGCTGTGAGTGGGTAGCCTGCGAGTGGGTAGGTCTGGGAGTGGGTAGGGCTGGGAGTGGGTAGCCTGGGAGTGGGTAGCCTGGGAGTGGGTAGGGCTGGGAGTGGGTAGCCTGGGAGTGGGTAGCCTGGGAGTGGGTAGCCTGGGAGTGGGTAGGTCTGGGAGTGGGTAGGGCTGGGAGGGGGAACCTGGGAGTGGGTAGCCTGGGAGTGGGTAGGTCTGGGAGTGTGTAGCCTGGGAGTGGGTAGGCCTGGGAGTGGGTAGGGCTGGGAGTGGGTAGGTCTGGGAGTGGGTAGGTCTTGGAGTGTGTAGCCTGGGAGTGGGTAGGCCTGGGAGTGGGTAGGGCTGGGAGTGGGTAGGCCTGGGAGTGGGTAGGCCTGGGAGTGGGTAGGCCTGGGAGTGGGTAGGGCTGGGAGTGGGTAGGGCTGGGAGTGGGTAGCCTGGGAGTGGGTAGGCCTGGGAGTGGGTAGGGCTGGGAGTGGTTAGGTCTGGGAGTGGGTAGGCCTGGGAGTGGGTAGGGCTGGGAGTGGGTAGGGCTGGGAGTGGGTAGCCAGGGAGTGGGTAGGGCTGGGAGTGGTTAGGTGTGGGAGTGGGTAGGTCTGGGAGTGGGTAGGGCTGGGAGTGTGTAGGGCTGGGAGTGGGTAGCCTGGGAGTGGGTAGCCTGGCAGTGGGTAGGGCTGGGAGTGGGTAGCCTGGGAGTGGGTATCCAGGGAGTGGTGTAGGTCTGGGATTGGGTAGGTCTGGGAGTGGGTAGGTCTGGGAGTGGGTAGGTCTGGGAGTGGGTAGGGCTGGGAGTGGGTAGGTCTGGGAGTGGGTAGCCTGGGAGTGGGTAGGGCTGGGAGTGGGGAGCCTGGGAGTGGGTAGGTCTGGGAGTGGGTAGCCTGGGAGTGGGTAGGGCTAGGAGTGGGTAGGGCTGGGCGAGGGTAGGCCTGGGAGTGGGTAGGGCTGTGAGTGGGTAGCCTGGGAGTGGGTAGGTCTGGGAGTGGGTAGAGCGGGAGTGGGTAGCCTGGGAGTGGGTAGCCTGGGAGTGGGTAGGGCTGGGAGTGGGTAGCCTGGGAGTGGGTAGCCTGGGAGTGGGTAGGTCTGGGAGTGGGTAGGTCTGGGAGTGGGTAGCCTGGGAGTGGGCAGGGTTCGGAGTGGGTAGGGCTGGGAGTGGGTAGGGCTGGGAGTGGGTAGGTCTGTGAGTGGGTAGCCTGGGATTGGGTAGCCTGGGAGAGGGTAGGGCTGGGAGTGGGTAGCCTGGGAGTGGGTAGTTCTGGGAGTGGGTAGGTCTGGGAGTGGGTAGGTCTGGGCGTGGGTAGCCTGGGAGTGGGTAGGGCTGGGAGTGGGTAGCCTGGGAGTGGGTAGCCTGGGAGTGGGTAGCTCTGGGAGTGGGTAGCCTGGGAGTGGGTAGCCTGGGAGTGGGTAGGGCTGGGAGTGGGTAGCCAGGGAGTGGGTAGGTCTGGGAGTGGGTAGACTGGGTTTGGGTAGGTCTGGGATTTTGTAGGGCTGGGAGTGGGTAGGGCTGGGAGTGAGTAGCCTGGGAGTGGGTAGGGCTGGGAGTGGGTAGGTCTGGGAGTGGGTAGGGCTGGGAGTGGGTAGGTCTGGGAGTGGGTAGCCTGGGAGTGGGTAGGTCTGGGATTGGGTAGGGGTGGGAGTGGGGTAGGGCTGGGAGTGGGTAGGGCAGGGAGTGGGTAGGGCTGGGAGTGGGTAGCCTGGGAGTGGGTAGGGCTGGGAGTGGGTAGCCTGGGAGTGGGTAGGGCTGGGAGTGGGTAGCCTGGGAGTGGGTAGCCTGGGAGTGGGTAGGGCTGGGAGTGGGTAGGGCTGGGAGTGGGTAGCCTGGGAGTGGGTAGGGCTGGGAGTGGGTAGGGCTGGGAGTGGGTAGCCTGGGAGTGGGTAGCCTGTGAGTGGGTAGGGCTGGGAGTGGGTAGGGCTGGGAGTGGGTAGCCTGTGAGTGGGTAGCGCTGGGATTGGGTAGGGCTGGGAGTGGGTTGTCTGGGAGTGGGTAGCCTGGGAGTGGGTAGGTCTGGGAGTGTGTAGGGCTGGGAGTGGGTAGGTCTGGGAGTGTGTATGGCTGGGAATGGGTAGGTGTGGGAGTGGGTAGGTCTGGGAGTGGGTAGCCTGGGAGTAGGTAGGTCTGGGAGTGGGTAGCCTGGGAGTGGGTAGCCTGGGAGTGTGTAGGGCTGGGAGTGGGTAGGTCTGGGAGTGTGTATGGCTGGGAGTGGGTAGGTGTGGGAGTGGGTAGGTCTGGGAGTGGGTAGCCTGGGATTGGGTAGGTCTGGGAGTGTGTAGGGCTGGGAGTGGGTAGGGCTGGGAGTGGGTAGGTCTGGGAGTGGGTAGGTCTGGGAGTGGGTAGCCTGGTAGTGGGTAGGGCTGGGAGTGGGTAGCCTGGGAGAGGGTAGCCTGGGAGTGGGTAGGGCTGGGAGTGGGTAGCCTGGGAGTGGGTATCCAGGGAGTGGTGTAGGTCTGGGATTGGGTAGGTCTGGGAGTGGGTAGGTCTGGGAGTGGGTAGGTCTGGGAGTGGGTAGGGCTGGGAGTGGGTAGGTTTGGGAGTGGGTAGCCTGGGAGTGGGTAGGTCTGGGAGTGGGTAGCCTGGGAGTGGGTAGGGCTAGGAGTGGGTAGGGCTGGGAGTGGGTAGGCCTGGGAGTGGGTAGGGCTGTGAGTGGGTAGCCTGGGAGTGGGTAGGGCTGGGAGTGGGTAGGGCTGGGAGTGGGTAGGTCTGGGAGTGGGTAGAGCGGGAGTGGGTAGCCTGGGAGTGGGTAGCCTGGGAGTGGGTAGCCTGGGAGTGGGTAGGGCTGGGAGTGGGTAGCCTGGGAGTGGGTAGCCTGGGAGTGGGTAGGTCTGGGAGTGGGTAGGTCTGGGAGTGGGTAGCCTGGGAGTGGGCAGGGCTAGGAGTGGGTAGGGCTGGGAGTGGGTAGGGCTGGGAGTGGGTAGGTCTGGGAGTGGGTAGCCTGGGAGTGGGTAGCCTGGGAGAGGGTAGGGCTGGGAGTGGGTAGCCTGGGAGTGGGTAGTTCTGGGAGTGGGTAGGTCTGGGAGTGGGTAGGTCTGGGAGTGGGTAGGTCTGGGAGTGGGTAGCCTGGGAGTGGGTAGGGCTGGGAGTGGGTAGCCTGGGAGTGGGTAGCCTGGGAGTGGGTAGCTCTGGGAGTGGGTAGCCTGGGAGTGGGTAGCCTGGGAGTGGGTAGGGCTGGGAGTGGGTAGCCTGGGAGTGGGTAGGTCTGGGAGTGGGTAGACTGGGTTTGGGTAGGTCTGGGATTGGGTAGGGCTGGGAGTGGGTAGGGCTGGGAGTGGGTAGCCTGGGAGTGGGTAGGGCTGGGAGTGGGTAGGTCTGGGAGTGGGTAGGGCTGGGAGTGGGTAGGTCTGGGAGTGGGTAGCCTGGGAGTGGGTAGGTCTGGGATTGGGTAGGGCTGGGAGTGGGTAGGGCTGGGAGTGGGTAGGGCAGGGAGTGGGTAGGGCTGGGAGTGGGTAGCCTGGGAGTGGGTAGGGCTGGGAGTGGGTAGCCTGGGAGTGGGTAGGGCTGGGAGTGGGTAGCCTGGGAGTTGGTAGCCTGGGAGTGGGTAGCCTGGGAGTGGGTAGGGCTGGGAGTGGGTAGGGCTGGGAGTGGGTAGCCTGGGAGTGGGTAGCCTGTGAGTGGGTTGGGCTGGGAGTGGGTAGGGCTGGGAGTGGGTAGCCTGTGAGTGGGTAGGGCTGGGATTGGGTAGGGCTGGGAGTGGGTTGTCTGGGAGTGGGTAGCCTGGGAGTGGGTAGGTCTGGGAGTGTGTAGGGCTGGGAGTGGGTAGGTCTGGGAGTGTGTATGGCTGGGAGTGGGTAGGTGTGGGAGTGGGTAGGTCTGGGAGTGGGTAGCCTGGGAGTGGGTAGCCTGGGAGTGTGTAGGGCTGGGAGTGGGTAGGTCTGGGAGTGTGTATGGCTGGGAGTGGGTAGGTGTGGGAGTGGGTAGGTCTGGGAGTGGGTAGCCTGGGAGTGGGTAGGTCTGGGAGTGTGTAGGGCTGGGAGTGTGTAGGGCTGGGAGTGGGTAGGTCTGGGAGTGGGTAGGTCTGGGAGTGGGTAGCCTGGGAGTGGGTAGGGCTGGGAGTGGGTAGCCTGGGAGTGGGTAGGTCTGGGAGTGTGTAGGTCTTGGAGTGGGTAGTCTGGGAGTGGGTAGGGCTGGGAGTGGGTAGGTCTGGGAGTGGGTAGGCCTGGGAGTGGGTAGGGCTGGGAGTGGGTAGGGCTGGGAGTGGGTAGCCTGGGAGTGGGTAGGGCTGGGAGTGGGTAGGTGTGGGAGTGGGTAGGTCTGGGAGTGGGTAGGGCTGGGAGTGGGTAGGGCTGGGAGTGGGTAGCCTGGGAGTGGGTAGCCTGGGAGTGGGTAGGGCTGGGAGTGGGTAGCCTGGGAGTGGTGTAGGTCTGGGAGTGGGTAGGTCTGGGAGTGGGTAGGGCTGGGAGTGGGTAGGTCTGGGAGTGGGTAGCCTGGGAGTGGGTAGGGCTGGGAGTGGGTAGCCTGGGAGTGGGTAGGTCTGGGAGTGGGTAGCCTGGGAGTGGATAGGGCTAGGAGTGGGTAGGGCTGGGCGTGGGTAGGCCTGGGAGTTGGAAGGGCTGGGAGTGGGTAGCCTGGGAGTGGGTAGAGCTGGGAGTGGGTAGGTCTGGGAGTGGGTAGAGCGGGAGTGGGTAGTTCTGGGAGTGGGTAGCCTGGGAGTGGGTAGCCTGGGAGTGGGTAGGGCTGGGAGTGGGTAGGGCTGGGAGTGGGTAGCCTGGGAGTGGGTAGGGCTGGGAGTGGGTAGCCTGGGAGTGGGTAGCCTGGGAGTGGGTAGGGCTGGGAGTGGGTAGGGCTGGGAGTGGGTAGCCTGGGAGTGGGTAGGGCTGGGAGTGGGTAGCCTGGGAGTGGGTAGTGCTGGGAGTGGGTAGGTCTGGGAGTGGGTAGGTCTGGGAGTGGGTAGCCTGGGAGTGGGTAGCCTGGGAGTGGGTAGTGCTGGGAGTGGGTAGCCTGGGAGTGGGTAGCCTGGGAGTGGGTAGGTCTGGGAGTGGGTAGGGCTGGGAGTGGGTAGGTTGGGAGGGGGAACCTGGGAGTGGGTAGCCTGGGAGTGGGTAGCCTGGGAGTCGGTAGGGCTGGGACTGGGTAGGTCTGGGAGTGGGTAGGGGTGGGAGGGGGAACCTAGGAGTGGGTAGCCTGGGAGTGGGTAGCCTGGGAGTGGGTAGCCTGGGAGTGGGTAGCCTGGGAGTGGGTAGGGCTGTGAGTGGGTAGCCTGGGAGTGGGTAGGGCTGGGAGTGGGTAGGGCTGGGAGTGGGTAGCCTGGGAGTGGGTAGGGCTGGGAGTGGGTAGGTTTGGGAGTGGGTAGGTCTGGGAGTGGGTAGGGCTGGGAGTGGGTAGGGCTGGGAGTGGGTAGCCTGGGAGTGGGTAGCCTGGGAGTGGGTAGGGCTGGGAGTGGGTAGCCTGGGAGTGGGTATCCAGGGAGTGGTGTAGGTCTGGGATTGGGTAGGTCTGGGAGTGGGTAGGTCTGGGAGTGGGTAGGTCTGGGAGTGGGTAGGGCTGGGAGTGGGTAGCCTGGGAGTGGGTAGGTCTGGGAGTGGGTAGCCTGGGTTTGGGTAGGTCTGGGATTGGGTAGGGCTGGGAGTGGGTAGGGCTGGGAGTGGGTAGCCTGGGAGTGGGTAGGGCTGGGAGTGGGTAGGTCTGGGAGTGGGTAGGGCTGGGAGTGGGTAGGTCTGGGAGTGGGTAGCCTGGGAGTGGGTAGGTATGGGATTGGGTAGGGCTGGGAGTGGGTAGGGCTGGGAGTGGGTAGGGCTGGGAGAAGGTAGCCTGGGAGTGGGTAGGGCTGGGAGTGGGTAGGGATGGGAATGGTTAGCCTGGGAGTGGGTAGCCTGGGAGTGGGTAGGGCTGGGAGTGGGTAGGGATGGGAGTGGGTAGCCTGGGAGTGGGTAGCCTGGGAGTGGGTAGGGCTGGGATTGGGTAGGGCTGGGAGTGGGTAGCCTGTGAGTGGGTAGGGCTGGGAGTGGGTAGGGCTGGGAGTGGGTTGTCTGGGAGTGGGTAGCCTGGGAGTGGGTAGGTCTGGGAGTGTGTATGGCTGGGAGTGGGTAGGTGTGGGAGTGGGTAGGTCTGGAGTTGGTAGCCTGGGAGTGGGTAGGTCTGGGAGTGGGTAGCCTGGGAGTGGGTAGCCTGGGAGTGTGTAGGGCTGGGAGTGGGTAGGTCTGGGAGTGTGTATGGCTGGGAGTGTGTAGGGCTGGGAGTGGGTAGGGCTGGGAGTGGGTAGGTCTGGGAGTTTCTAGGGCTGGGAGTGGGTAGCCTGGGAGTGGGTATGGCTGGGAGTGGGTAGGGCTGGGAGTGGGTAGGGCTGGGAGAGGGTAGCCTGGGAGTGGGTAGGTCTGGGAGTGGGTAGCCTGGGAGTGGGTAGGGCTGGGAGTGGGTAGGCCTGGGAGGGGGAACCTGGGAGTGGGTAGCCTGGGAGTTGGTAGCCTGGGAGTGGGTAGGGCTGGGAGTGGGTAGGTCTGGGAGTGGGTAGGCCTGGGAGTTGGTAGGGCTGGGAGTGGGTAGGGCTGGGAGTGGGTAGCCTGGGAGTGGGTAGGGCTGGGAGTGGGTAGGTGTGGGAGTGGGTAGGTCTGGGAGTGGGTAGGGCTGGGAGTGGGTAGGGCTGGGAGTGGGTAGCCTGGGAGTGGGTAGCCTGGGAGTGGGTAGGGCTGGGAGTGGGTAGTCTGGGAGTGGGTATCCAGGGAGTGGTGTAGGTCTGGGATTGGGTAGGTCTGGGAGTGGGTAGGTCTGGGAGTGTGTAGGTCTGGGAGTGGGTAGGGCTGGGAGTGGGTATGTCTGGGAGTGGGTAGCCTGGGAGTGGGTAGGGCTGGGAGTGGGTAGCCTGGGAGTGGGTAGGTCTGGGAGTGGGTAGCCTGGGAGTGGGTAGGGCTAGGAGTGGGTAGGCCTGGGAGTTGGTAGGGCTGGGAGTGGGTAGCCTGGGAGTGGGTAGAGCTGGGAGAGTGTAGGGCTGGGAGTGGGTAGGTCTGGGAGTGGGTAGAGCGGGAGTGGGTAGCCTGGGAGTGGGTAGCCTGGGTGTGGGTAGCCTGGGAGTGGGTAGGGCTGGGAGTGGGTAGCCTGGGAGTGGGTAGCCTGGGAGTGGGTAGGTCTGGGATTGGGTAGGTCTGGGAGTGGGTAGGGCTGGGAGTGGGTAGGTCTGGGAGTGTGTAGGTCTGGGAGTGGGTAGGGCTGGGAGTGGGTAGGTCTGGGAGTGGGTAGCCTGGGAGTGTGTAGGTCTGGAAGTGGGTAGGTCTGGGAGTGGGTTGCCTGAGAGTGGGTAGGGCTGGGAGTGGGTAGCCTGGGAGTGGGTAGGTCTGGAAGTGGGTAGGTCTGGGAGTGGGTAGTTCTGGGATTGGGTAGTTCTGGAAGTGGGCAGGTCTGGGAGTGTGTAGTTCTGGGAGTTGGTAGGTCTGGGAGTGGGTAGCCTGGGAGTGGGTAGCCTTGGAGTGGCTAGCCTGGGAGTGGGTAGCCTGGGAGTGGGTAGGTCTGGGATTGGGTAGGTCTGGGAGTGGGTAGGTCTGGGAGTGGGTAGCCTGGGAGTGGGTAGGGCTGGGAGTGGGTAGGGCTGGGAGTGGGTCGCCTGGGAGTGGGTAGGTCTGGGAGTGGGTAGAGCTGGGAGTGGGTAGGGCTGGGAGAGGGTAGGGCTGGGAGTGGGTAGCCTGGGAGTGGGTAGCCTGGGAGTGGGTAGCCTGGGAGTGGGTAGGTCTGGGAGTGCATAGCCTGGGAGTGGGTAGCCTGGGAGTGGGTAGCCTGGGAGTGGATAGGGCTGGGAGTGGGTAGCCTGGGAGTGGGCAGGGCTGGGAGTGGGTAGCCTGGGAGTGGGTAGCCTGGGAGAGGGTAGGGCTGGGAGTGGTAGGGCTGGGAGTGGGTAGGTCTGGGAGTGGGTAGCCTGGGAGTGGGTAGCCTGGGAGTGGGTAGCCTGGGAGTGGGTATCCTGGGAGTGGGTAGGTCTGGGAGTGTGTAGGTCTGGGTGTGGGTAGGTCTGGGAGTGCGTAGGTCTGGGAGTGGGTAGCCTGGGAGTGGGTAGCCTGGGGGTGCGTAGGTCTGGGAGTGGGTAGCCTGGGAGTGGGTAGCCTGGGAGTGGGTAGGGCTGGGAGTGGGTACCCTGGGAGTGGGTAGGGCTGGGAGTGGGTAGGGCTGGGAGTGGGTAGCCTGGAAGTGGGTAGGTCTGGGAGTGGGTAGCCTGGGAGTGGATAGCCTGGGAGTGGGTAGGGCTGGAGTGGGTAGGTCTGGGAGTGGGTAGCCTGGGATTGGGTAGGTCTGGGAGTGGGTAGCCTGGGAGTGGGTAGGGCTGGGAGTGGGCAGGGCTGGGAGTGGGTAGGTCTGGGAGTGGGTAGCCTGGGAGTGGGTAGGGCTGGGAGTGTGTAGGGCTGGGAGTGGGTAGGGCTGGTAGTGGGTAGCCTGGGAGTGGGTAGGGCTGGGAGTGTGTAGTCTGGGAGTGAGTAGGTCTGGGAGTGGGTAGGGCTGGGAGTGGGTAGGTCTGGGAGTGTGTAGGCCTGGGAGTTGGTAGGGCTGGGAGTGGGTAGTCTGGGAGTGGGTAGGGCTGGGAGTGGGTAGCCTGGGAGTCGGTAGCCTGGGAGTGGGTAGGGCTGGGAGTGGTTAGCCTGGGAGTGGGTAGTTCTGGGAGTGGGTAGGTCTGGGAGTGGGTAGGTCTGGGAGTGGGTAGGTCTGGGAGTGGGTAGCCTGGGAGTGGGTAGGGCTGGGAGTGGGTAGGTCTGGGAGTGGGTAGGGCTGGGAGTGGGTAGGTCTGGGAGTGGGTAGCCTGGGAGTGGGTAGGTATGGGATTGGGTAGGGCTGGGAGTGGGTAGGGCTGGGAGTGGGTAGGGCTGGGAGAAGGTAGCCTGGGAGTGGGTAGGGCTGGGAGTGGGTAGGGATGGGAATGGGTAGCCTGGGAGTGGGTAGCCTGGGAGTGGGTAGGGCTGGGAGTGGGTAGGGATGGGAGTGGGTAGCCTGGGAGTGGGTAGCCTGGGAGTGGGTAGGGCTGGGAGTGGGTAGCCTGTGAGTGGGTAGGGCTGGGAGTGGGTAGGGCTGGGAGTGGGTTGTCTGGGAGTGGGTAGCCTGGGAGTGGGTAGGTCTGGGAGTGTGTATGGCTGGGAGTGGGTAGGTGTGGGAGTGGGTAGGTCTGGGAGTTGGTAGCCTGGGAGTGGGTAGGTCTGGGAGTGGGTAGCCTGGGAGTGGGTAGCCTGGGAGTGTGTAGGGCTGGGAGTGGGTAGGTCTGGGAGTGTGTATGGCTGGGAGTGTGTAGGGCTGGGAGTGGGTAGGGCTGGGAGTGGGTAGGTCTGGCAGTGGGTAGGGCTGGGAGTGGGTAGCCTGGGAGTGGGTAGGGCTGGGAGTGGGTAGGGCTGGGAGTGGGTAGGGCTGGGAGAGGGTAGCCTGGGAGTGGGTAGGTCTGGGAGTGGGTAGCCTGGGAGTGGGTAGGGCTGGGAGTGGGTAGGCCTGGGAGGGGGAACCTGGGAGTGGGTAGCCTGGGAGTTGGTAGCCTGGGAGTGGGTAGGGCTGGGAGTGGGTAGGTCTGGGAGTGGGTAGGCCTGGGAGTTGGTAGGGCTGGGATTGGGTAGGGCTGGGAGTGGGTAGCCTGGGAGTGGGTAGGGCTGGGAGTGGGTAGGTGTGGGAGTGGGTAGGTCTGGGAGTGGGTAGGGCTGGGAGTGGGTAGGGCTGGGAGTGGGTAGCCTGGGAGTGGGTAGCCTGGGAGTGGGTAGGGCTGGGAGTGGGTAGTCTGGGAGTGGGTATCCAGGGAGTGGTGTAGGTCTGGGATTGGGTAGGTCTGGGAGTGGGTAGGTCTGGGAGTGGGTAGGTCTGGGAGTGGGTAGGGCTGGGAGTGGGTATGTCTGGGAGTGGGTAGCCTGGGAGTGGGTAGCCTTGGAGTGGCTAGCCTGGGAGTGGGTAGCCTGGGAGTGGGTAGGTCTGGGATTGGGTAGGTCTGGGAGTGGGTAGGTCTGGGAGTGGGTAGCCTGGGAGTGGGTAGGGCTGGGAGTGGGTAGGGCTGGGAGTGGGTAGCCTGGGAGTGGGTAGGTCTGGGAGTGGGTAGAGCTGGGAGTGGGTAGGGCTGGGAGAGGGTAGGGCTGGGAGTGGGTAGCCTGGAGTGGGTAGCCTGGGAGTGGGTAGCCTGGGAGTGGGTAGGTCTGGGAGTGCATAGCCTGGGAGTGGGTAGCCTGGGAGTGGGTAGCCTGGGAGTGGATAGGGCTGGGAGTGGGTAGCCTGGGAGTGGGCAGGGCTGGGAGTGGGTAGCCTGGGAGTGGGTAGCCTGGGAGAGGGTAGGGCTGGGAGTGGTAGGGCTGGGAGTGGGTAGGTCTGGGAGTGGGTAGCCTGGGAGTGGGTAGCCTGGGAGTGGGTAGCCTGGGAGTGGGTATCCTGGGAGTGGGTAGGTCTGGGAGTGTGTAGGTCTGGGTGTGGGTAGGTCTGGGAGTGCGTAGGTCTGGGAGTGGGTAGCCTGGGAGTGGGTAGCCTGGGGGTGCGTAGGTCTGGGAGTGGGTAGCCTGGGAGTGGGTAGCCTGGGAGTGGGTAGGGCTGGGAGTGGGTACCCTGGGAGTGGGTAGGGCTGGGAGTGGGTAGGGCTGGGAGTGGGTAGCCTGGAAGTGGGTAGGTCTGGGAGTGGGTAGCCTGGGAGTGGATAGCCTGGGAGTGGGTAGGGCTGGGAGTGGGTAGGTCTGGGAGTGGGTAGCCTGGGATTGGGTAGGTCTGGGAGTGGGTAGCCTGGGAGTGGGTAGGGCTGGGAGTGGGCAGGGCTGGGAGTGGGTAGGTCTGGGAGTGGGTAGCCTGGGAGTGGGTAGGGCTGGGAGTGTGTAGGGCTGGGAGTGGGTAGGGCTGGTAGTGGGTAGCCTGGGAGTGGGTAGGGCTGGGAGTGTGTAGTCTGGGAGTGAGTAGGTCTGGGAGTGGGTAGGGCTGGGAGTGGGTAGGTCTGGGAGTGTGTAGGCCTGGGAGTTGGTAGGGCTGGGAGTGGGTAGTCTGGGAGTGGGTAGGGCTGGGAGTGGGTAGCCTGGGAGTCGGTAGCCTGGGAGTGGGTAGGGCTGGGAGTGGTTAGCCTGGGAGTGGGTAGTTCTGGGAGTGGGTAGGTCTGGGAGTGGGTAGGTCTGGGAGTGGGTAGGTCTGGGAGTGGGTAGCCTGGGAGTGGGTAGGGCTGGGAGTGGGTAGGTCTGGGAGTGGGTAGGGCTGGGAGTGGGTAGGTCTGGGAGTGGGTAGCCTGGGAGTGGGTAGGTATGGGATTGGGTAGGGCTGGGAGTGGGTAGGGCTGGGAGTGGGTAGGGCTGGGAGAAGGTAGCCTGGGAGTGGGTAGGGCTGGGAGTGGGTAGGGATGGGAATGGGTAGCCTGGGAGTGGGTAGCCTGGGAGTGGGTAGGGCTGGGAGTGGGTAGGGATGGGAGTGGGTAGCCTGGGAGTGGGTAGCCTGGGAGTGGGTAGGGCTGGGAGTGGGTAGCCTGTGAGTGGGTAGGGCTGGGAGTGGGTAGGGCTGGGAGTGGGTTGTCTGGGAGTGGGTAGCCTGGGAGTGGGTAGGTCTGGGAGTGTGTATGGCTGGGAGTGGGTAGGTGTGGGAGTGGGTAGGTCTGGGAGTTGGTAGCCTGGGAGTGGGTAGGTCTGGGAGTGGGTAGCCTGGGAGTGGGTAGCCTGGGAGTGTGTAGGGCTGGGAGTGGGTAGGTCTGGGAGTGTGTATGGCTGGAGTGTGTAGGGCTGGGAGTGGGTAGGGCTGGGAGTGGGTAGGTCTGGCAGTGGGTAGGGCTGGGAGTGGGTAGCCTGGGAGTGGGTAGGGCTGGGAGTGGGTAGGGCTGGGAGTGGGTAGGGCTGGGAGAGGGTAGCCTGGGAGTGGGTAGGTCTGGGAGTGGGTAGCCTGGGAGTGGGTAGGGCTGGGAGTGGGTAGGCCTGGGAGGGGGAACCTGGGAGTGGGTAGCCTGGGAGTTGGTAGCCTGGGAGTGGGTAGGGCTGGGAGTGGGTAGGTCTGGGAGTGGGTAGGCCTGGGAGTTGGTAGGGCTGGGATTGGGTAGGGCTGGGAGTGGGTAGCCTGGGAGTGGGTAGGGCTGGGAGTGGGTAGGTGTGGGAGTGGGTAGGTCTGGGAGTGGGTAGGGCTGGGAGTGGGTAGGGCTGGGAGTGGGTAGCCTGGGAGTGGGTAGCCTGGGAGTGGGTAGGGCTGGGAGTGGGTAGTCTGGGAGTGGGTATCCAGGGAGTGGTGTAGGTCTGGGATTGGGTAGGTCTGGGAGTGGGTAGGTCTGGGAGTGGGTAGGTCTGGGAGTGGGTAGGGCTGGGAGTGGGTATGTCTGGGAGTGGGTAGCCTGGGAGTGGGTAGGGCTGGGAGTGGGTAGCCTGGGAGTGGGTAGGTCTGGGAGTGGGTAGCCTGGGAGTGGGTAGGGCTAGGAGTGGGTAGGCCTGGGAGTTGGTAGGGCTGGGAGTGGGTAGCCTGTGAGTGGGTAGAGCTGGGAGAGGGTAGGGCTGGGAGTGGGTAGGTCTGGGAGTGGGTAGAGCGGGAGTGGGTAGCCTGGGAGTGGGTAGCCTGGGTGTGGGTAGCCTGGGAGTGGGTAGGGCTGGGAGTGGGTAGCCTGGGAGTGGGTAGCCTGGGAGTGGGTAGGTCTGGGATTGGGTAGGTCTGGGAGTGGGTAGGGCTGGGAGTGGGTAGGTCTGGGAGTGTGTAGGTCTGGGAGTGGGTAGGGCTGGGAGTGGGTAGGTCTGGGAGTGGGTACCCTGGGAGTGTGTAGGTCTGGAAGTGGGTAGGTCTGGGAGTGGGTAGCCTGAGAGTGGGTAGGGCTGGGAGTGGGTAGCCTGGGAGTGGGTAGGTCTGGAAGTGGGTAGGTCTGGGAGTGGGTAGTTCTGGGAGTGGGTAGGTCTGGGAGTGGGTAGGTCTGGGAGTGGGTAGCCTGGGTGTGGGTAGGGCTGGGAGTGGGTAGCCTGGGATTGGGTAGTTCTGGAAGTGGGCAGGTCTGGGAGTGTGTAGTTCTGGGAGTGGGTAGGTCTGGGAGTGGGTAGCCTGGGAGTGGGTAGCCTTGGAGTGGCTAGCCTGGGAGTGGGTAGCCTGGGAGTGGGTAGGTCTGGGATTGGGTAGGTCTGGGAGTGGGTAGGTCTGGGAGTGGGTAGCCTGGGAGTGGGTAGGGCTGGGAGTGGGTAGGGCTGGGAGTGGGTAGCCTGGGAGTGGGTAGGTCTGGGAGTGGGTAGAGCTGGGAGTGGGTAGGGCTGGGAGAGGGTAGGGCTGGGAGTGGGTAGCCTGGGAGTGGGTAGCCTGGGAGTGGGTAGCCTGGGAGTGGGTAGGTCTGGGAGTGCATAGCCTGGGAGTGGGTAGCCTGGGAGTGGGTAGCCTGGGAGTGGATAGGGCTGGGAGTGGGTAGCCTGGGAGTGGGCAGGGCTGGGAGTGGGTAGCCTGGGAGTGGGTAGCCTGGGAGAGGGTAGGGCTGGGAGTGGTAGGGCTGGGAGTGGGTAGGTCTGGGAGTGGGTAGCCTGGGAGTGGGTAGCCTGGGAGTGGGTAGCCTGGGAGTGGGTATCCTGGGAGTGGGTAGGTCTGGGAGTGTGTAGGTCTGGGTGTGGGTAGGTCTGGGAGTGCGTAGGTCTGGGAGTGGGTAGCCTGGGAGTGGGTAGGGCTGGGAGTGGGTAGCCTGGGGGTGGGTAGCCTGGGGGTGGGTAGGTCTGGGAGTGGGTAGCCTGGGAGTGGGTAGCCTGGGAGTGGGTAGGGCTGGGAGTGGCTACCCTGGGAGTGGGTAGGGCTGGGAGTGGGTAGGGCTGGGAGTGGGTAGCCTGGAAGTGGGTAGGTCTGTGAGTGGGTAGCCTGGGAGTGGATAGCCTGGGAGTGGGTAGGGCTGGGAGTGGGTAGGTCTGGGAGTGGGTAGCCTGGGAGTGGGTAGGTCTGGGAGTGGGTAGCCTGGGAGTGGGTAGGGCTGGGAGTGGGCAGGGCTGGGAGTGGGTAGGTCTGGGAGTGGGTAGCCTGGGAGTGTGTAGGGCTGGGAGTGTGTAGGGCTGGGAGTGGGTAGGGCTGGGAGTGGGTAGTCTGGGAGTGGGTAGGGCTGGGAGTGGGTAGGTCTGGGAGTGGGTAGCCTGGGAGTGGGTAGGGCTGGGAGTGGGTAGGTCTGGGAGTGGGTAGCCTGGGAGTGGGTAGGGCTGGGAGTGGGTAGCCTGGGGGTGGGTAGCCTGGGGGTGGGTAGGTCTGGGAGTGGGTAGCCTGGGAGTGGGTAGCCTGGGAGTGGGTAGGGCTGGGAGTGGCTACCCTGGGAGTGGGTAGGGCTGGGAGTGGGTAGGGCTGGGAGTGGGTAGCCTGAGAGTGGGTAGGGCTGGGAGTGGGTAGCCTGGGAGTGGGTAGGTCTGGAAGTGGGTAGGTCTGGGAGTGGGTAGTTCTGGGAGTGGGTAGGTCTGGGAGTGGGTAGGTCTGGGAGTGGGTAGCCTGGGAGTGGGTAGGGCTGGGAGTGGGTAGCCTGGGATTGGGTAGTTCTGGAAGTGGGCAGGTCTGGGAGTGTGTAGTTCTGGGAGTGGGTAGGTCTGGGAGTGGGTAGCCTGGGAGTGGGTAGCCTTGGAGTGGCTAGCCTGGGAGTGGGTAGCCTGGGAGTGGGTAGGTCTGGGATTGGGTAGGTCTGGGAGTGGGTAGGTCTGGGAGTGGGTAGCCTGGGAGTGGGTAGGGCTGGGAGTGGGTAGGGCTGGGAGTGGGTAGCCTGGGAGTGGGTAGGTCTGGGAGTGGGTAGAGCTGGGAGTGGGTAGGGCTGGGAGAGGGTAGGGCTGGGAGGGGGTAGCCTGGGAGTGGGTAGCCTGGGAGTGGGTAGCCTGGGAGTGGGTAGGTCTGGGAGTGCATAGCCTGGGAGTGGGTAGCCTGGAGTGGGTAGCCTGGGAGTGGATAGGGCTGGGAGTGGGTAGCCTGGGAGTGGGCAGGGCTGGGAGTGGGTAGCCTGGGAGTGGGTAGCCTGGGAGAGGGTAGGGCTGGGAGTGGTAGGGCTGGGAGTGGGTAGGTCTGGGAGTGGGTAGCCTGGGAGTGGGTAGCCTGGGAGTGGGTAGCCTGGGAGTGGGTATCCTGGGAGTGGGTAGGTCTGGGAGTGTGTAGGTCTGGGTGTGGGTAGGTCTGGGAGTGCGTAGGTCTGGGAGTGGGTAGCCTGGGAGTGGGTAGGGCTGGGAGTGGGTAGCCTGGGGGTGGGTAGCCTGGGGGTGGGTAGGTCTGGGAGTGGGTAGCCTGGGAGTGGGTAGCCTGGGAGTGGGTATGGCTGGGAGTGGCTACCCTGGGAGTGGGTAGGGCTGGGAGTGGGTAGGTCTGGGAGTGGGTAGCCTGGGAGTGGGTAGGTCTGGGAGTGGGTAGCCTGGGAGTGGGTAGGGCTGGGAGTGGGCAGGGCTGGGAGTGGGTAGGTCTGGGAGTGGGTAGCCTGGGAGTGGGTAGGGCTGGGAGTGTGTAGGGCTGGGAGTGGGTAGGGCTGGTAGTGGGTAGCCTGGGAGTGGGTAGGTCTGTCAGTGTGTAGTCTGGGAGTGAGTAGGTCTGGGAGTGGGTAGGGCTGGGAGTGGGTAGGTCTGGGAGTGTGTAGGCCTGGGAGTTGGTAGGGCTGGGAGTGGGTAGTCTGGGAGTGGGTAGGGCTGGGAGTGGGTAGCCTGGGAGTCGGTAGCCTGGGAGTGGGTAGGGCTGGGAGTGGTTAGCCTGGGAGTGGGTAGTTCTGGGAGTGGGTAGGTCTGGGAGTGGGTAGGTCTGGGAGTGGGTAGGTCTGGGAGTGGGTAGCCTGGGAGTGGGTAGGGCTGGGAGTGGGTAGCCTGGGAGTGGGTAGCCTGGGAGTGGGTAGCTCTGGGAGTGGGTAGCCTGGGAGTGGGTAGCCTGGGAGTGGGTAGGGCTGGGAGTGGGTAGCCTGGGAGTGGGTAGGTCTGGGAGTGGGTAGCCTGGGAGTGGGTGGCCTGGGAGTGGGTAAGTCTGGGAGTGGGTAGACTGGGTTTGGGTAGGTCTGGGATTGGGTAGGGCTGGGAGTGGTTAGGGCTGGGAGTGGGTAGCCTAGGAGTGGGTAGGGCTGGGAGTGGGTAGCCTGGGAGTGGGTAGGTCTGGGATTGGGTAGGGCTGGGAGTGGGTAGGTCTGGGAGTGGGTAGCCTGGGAGTGTGTAGCCTGGGAGTGTGTAGCCTGGGAGTGGGTAGGTCTGGGATTGGGTAGTGCTGGGAGTGGGTAGCCTGGGAGTGGGTAGGGCTGGGAGTGGGTAGGGCTGGGACTGGGTAGGGCTGGGAGTGGGTAGGTCTGGGAGTGGGTAGCCTGGGAGTGGGTAGGTCTGGGATTGGGTAGGGCTGGGAGTGGGTAGGGCTGGGAGTGGGTAGGGCTGGGAGTGGGTAGCCTGGGAGTGGGTAGGGCTGGGAGTGGGTAGCCTGGGAGTGGGTAGGGCTGGGAGTGGGTAGCCTGGGAGTGGGTAGTGCTGGGAGTGGGTAGCCTGGGAGTGGGTAGCCTGGGAGTGGGTAGGGCTGGGAGTGGGTAGGGCTGGGAGTGGGTAGCCTGGGAGTGGGTAGGGCTGGGAGTGGGTAGGGATGGGAGGGGGTATGGCTGGGAGTGGGTAGCCTGTGAGTGGGTAGGGCTGGGTCTGGGTAGGGCTGGGAGTGGGTTGTCTGGGAGTGGGTAGCCTGGGAGTGGATAGGTCTGGGAGTGTGTAGGGCTGGGAGTGGGTAGGTCTGGGAGTGTGTATGGCTGGGAGTGGGTAGGTGTGGGAGTGGGTAGGTCTGGGCGTGGTTAGCCTGGGAGTGGGTAGGTCTGGGAGTGGGTAGCCTGGGAGTGGGTAGCCTGGGAGTGGGTAGGGCTGGGAGTGGGTAGGGCTGGGAGTGGCTAGCCTGGGAGTGGGTAGCCTGGGAGTAGGTAGGTCTGGGAGTGGGTAGGTCTGGGAGTGGGTAGCCTGGGAGTGGGTAGCCTGGGAGTGGGTAGGGCTGGGAGTGGGTAGCCTGGGAGTGGGTAGCCTGGGAGTGGGTAGGTCTGGGAGTGGGTAGGTCTGGGAGGGGGAACCTGGGTGTGGGTAGCATGGGAGTGGGTAGCCTGGGTGTGGGTAGGGCTGGGAGTGGGTAGGTCTGGGAGTGGGTAGGCCTGGGAGTGGGTAGGGCTGGGAATGGGTAGGGCTGGGAGTGGGTAGCCTGGGAGTGGGTAGGGCTGGGAGTGGGTAGGTGTGGGAGTGGGTAGGTCTGGGAGTGGGTAGGGCTGGGAGTGGGAAGGGCTGGGAGAGGGTAGCCTGGGAGTGGGTAGCCTGGGAGTGGGTAGGGCTGGGAGTGGGTAGCCTGGGAGTGGGTATCCAGGAGTGTGTAGGTCTGGGATTGGGTAGGTCTGGGAGTGGGTAGGTCTGGGAGTGGGTAGGTCTGGGATTGGGTAGGGCTGGGAGTGGGTAGGTCTGGGAGTGGGT
Source organism: Carcharodon carcharias (assembly GCF_017639515.1). NCBI lineage: Eukaryota > Metazoa > Chordata > Chondrichthyes > Lamniformes > Lamnidae > Carcharodon > Carcharodon carcharias. Next base: position 9,666 of record NW_024470568.1, on the reverse strand, counting down.
AGCCTGGGAGTGGGTAGGGCTGGGAGTGGGTAGCCTCGGAGTGGGTAGGTCTGGGAGTGGGTAGCCTGGGAGTGGGTAGGGCTAGGAGTTGGTAGGGCTGGGCGTGGGTAGGCCTGGGAGTGGGTAGGGCTGGGAGTGGGTAGGGCTGGGAGTGGGTAGGGCTGGGAGTGGGTAGGTCTGGGACTGGGTAGATCGGGAGTAGGTAGCCTGGGAGTGGGTAGCCTGGGAGTGGGTAGCCTGGGAGTGGGTAGGGCTGGGAGTGGGTAGCCTGGGAGTGGGTAGCCTGGGAGTGGGTAGGTCTGGGAGTGGGTAGGTCTGGGAGTGGGTAGGGCTGGGAGTGGGTAGGTCTGGGAGTGGGTAGGTCTGGGAGTGGGTAGGGCTGGGAGTGGGTAGGTCTGGGAGTGGGTAGCCTGGGAGTGTGTAGGTCTGGAAGTGGGTAGGACAGGGAGTGTGTAGCCTGAGAGTGGGTAGGGCTGGGAGTGGGTAGCCTGGGAGTGGGTAGGTCTGGAAGTGAGTAGGTCTGGGAGTGGGTAGTTCTGGGAGTGGGTAGGTCTGGGAGTGGGTAGGTCTGGGAGTGGGTAGCCTGGGAGTGGGTAGGGCTGGGAGTGGGTAGCCTGGGATTGGGTAGGTCTGGAAGTGGGCAGGTCTGGGAGTGTGTAGTTCTGGGAGTGGGTAGGTCTGGGAGTGGGTAGCCTGGGAGTGGGTAGCCTGGGAGTGGCTAGCCTGGGAGTGGGTAGCCTGGGAGTGGGTAGGTCTGGGATTGGGTAGGTCTGGGAGTGGGGTAGGGTCTGGGAGTGGGTAGCCTGGGAGTGGGTAGGGCTGGGAGTGGGTAGCCTGGGAGTGGGTAGCCTGGGAGTGGGTAGGGTCTGGGAGTGGGTAGAGCTGGGAGTGGGTAGGGCTGGGAGAGGGTAGGGCTGGGAGTGGGTAGCCTGGGAGTGGGTAGCCTGGGAGTGGGTAGCCTGGGAGTGGGTAGGTCTGGGAGTGCATAGCCTGGGAGTGGGTAGCCTGGGAGTGGGTAGCCTGGGAGTGGGTAGGGCTGGGAGTGGGTAGCCTGGGAGTGGGCAGCGCTGGGAGTGGGTAGACTGGGAGTGGGTAGCCTGGGAGTGGGTAGGGCTGGGAGTGGTAGGGCTAGGAGTGGGTAGCCTGGGAGTGGGTAGCCTGGGAGTGGGTAGGTCTGGGAGTGTGTAGGTCTGGGTGTGGGTAGGTCTGGGAGTGCGTAGGTCTGGGAGTGGGTAGCCTGGGAGTGGGTAGGGCTGGGAGTGGGTAGCCTGGGAGTGGGTAGCCTGGGAGTGGGTAGGTCTGGGAGTGGGTAGCCTGGGAGTGGGTAGCCTGGGAGTGGGTAGGGCTGGGAGTGGGTACCCTGGGAGTGGGTAGGGCTGGGAGTGGGTAGGGCTGGGAGTGGGTAGCCTGGAAGTGGGTAGGTCTGGGAGTGGGTAGCCTGGGAGTGGATAGCCTGGGAGTGGGTAGGGCTGGGAGTGGGTAGGTCTGGGAGTGGGTAGCCTGGGAGTGGGTAGGGCTGGGAGTGGGCAGGGCTGGGAGTGGGTAGGTCTGGGAGTGGGTAGCCTGGGAGTGGGCAGGGCTGGGAGTGTGTAGGGCTGGGAGTGGGTAGGGCTGGGAGTGGGTAGGTCTGGGAGTGGGTAGTCTGGGAGTGGGTAGGTCTGTCAGTGTGTAGTCTGGGAGTGAGTAGGTCTGGGAGTGGGTAGGGCTGGGAGTGGGTAGGTCTGGGAGTGTGTAGGCCTGGGAGTGGGTAGGGCTGGGAGTGGGTAGTCTGGGAGTGGGTAGGGCTGGGAGTGGGTAGCCTGGGAGTGGGTAGGTCTGGGAGTGGGTAGGTCTGGGAGTGGGTAGGTCTGGGATTGGGTAGGGCTGGGAGTGGGTATGTCTGGGAGTGGGTAGGGCTGGGAGTGGGTAGCCTGGGAGTGGGTAGGTCTGGGAGTGGGTAGGTCTGGGAGTGGGTAGGGCTGGGAGTTCGTAGGTCTGGGAGTGGGTAGGGCTGGGAGTGCGTAGGTCTGGGAGTGTGTAGGTCTGGGAGTGGGTAGGTCTGGGAGTAGGTAGGTCTGGGAGTGGGTAGCCTGGGAGTGGGTAGCCTGGGAGTGGGTAGGGCTGGGAGTGGGTAGGTCTGGGAGTGGGTAGCCTGGGAGTGGGCATGGCTGGGAGTGGGTAGCCTGGGAGTGGGTAGCCTGGGAGTGGGTAGGGCTGGGAGTGGGTAGGTCTGGGAGTGGGTAGCCTGGGAGTGGGCATGGCTGGGAGTGGGTAGCCTGGGAGTGGGTAGCCTGGGAGTCGGTAGCCTGGGAGTGGGTAGCCTGGGATTGTGTAGCCTGGGAGTCGGTAGGGCTGGGAGTTGGTAGTCTGGGAGTGGGTAGGGCTGGATGTGGGTTGGTCAGGGAGTGGGTAGCCTGGGAGTGGGTAGGGCTGGGAGTGGGTAGGGCTGGGAGTGGGTAGCCTGGAAGTGGGTAGGGCTGGGAGTGGGTAGGTCTGGGAGTGGGTAGGTCTGGGAACGGGTAGCCTGGAAGTGGGTAGGTCTGGGAGTGGGTAGGGCTGGGAGTGGGTAGGTCTGGGAGTGGGTAGCCTGGGAGTGGGTAGGTCTGGGAGTGGGTAGCCTGGGAGTGGGTAGGTCTGGGAGTGGGTAGCCTGGGAGTGGTTAGGTCTGGGAGTGGGTAGGGCTGGGAGTGGGTAGGTCTGGGAGTGGGTAGCCTGGGAGTGGGTAGGGCTGGGAGTGTGTAGGGCTGGGAGTGGGTAGGGCTGGTAGTGGGTAGACTGGGAGTGGGTAGGGCTGGGAGTGGGTAGGTCTGGGAGTGGGTAGTCTGGGAGTGGGTAGGTCTGTGAGTGTGTAGTCTGGGAGTGAGTAGGTCTGGAAGTGGGTAGGGCTGGGAGTGGGTAGGTCTGGGAGTGTGTAGGCCTGGGAGTGGGTAGGTCTGGGAGTGGGTAGGTCTGGGAGTGGGTAGGCCTGGAGTGGGTAGGTCTGGGAGTGGGTAGGTCTGGGAGTGGGTACGTCTGGGAGTGGGTAGGTCTGGGAATGGGTAGGGCTGGGAGTTCGTAGGTCTGGGAGTGGGTAGGGCTGGGAGTGGTTAGGTCTGGGAGTGTGTAGGTCTGGGAGTGGGTAGGTCTGGGAGTGGGTAGGTCTGGGAGTGGGTAGCTTGGGAGTGGGTAGCCTGGGAGTGGGTAGGTCTGGGAGTGCGTAGCCTGGGAGTGGGTAGCCTGGGAGTGGATAGCCTGGGAGTGGTTAGGGCTGGGAGTGGGTAGGTCTGGGAGTGGGTAGCCTGGGAGTGGGTAGGTCTGGGAGTGGGTAGGGCTGGGAGTGTGTAGGTCTGGGAGTGTGTAGGTCTGGGAGTGGGTAGGTCTGGGAGTGGGTAGGTCTGGGAGTGGGTAGCCTGGGAGTGGGTAGCCTGGGAGTGGGTAGGGCTGGGAGTGGGTAGGTCTGGGAGTGGGTAGCCTGGGAGTGGGCAGGGCTGGGAGTGGGTAGCCTGGGAGTGGGTAGCCTGGGAGTGGGTAGGGCTGGGAGTGGGTAGTCTGGGAGTGGGTAGGGCTGGATGTGGGTTGGTCAGGGAGTGGGTAGCCTGGGAGTGGGTAGGGCTGGGAGTGGGTAGGGCTGGGAGTGGGTAGCCTGGAAGTGGGTAGGTCTGGGAGCGGGTAGCCTGGGAGTGGATAGCCTGGGAGTGGGTAGGGCTGGGAGTGGGTAGGTCTGGGAGTGGGTAGCCTGGGAGTGGGTAGGTCTGGGAGTGGGTAGCCTGGGAGTGGTTAGGTCTGGGAGTGGGTAGGGCTGGGAGTGGGTAGGTCTGGGAGTGGGTAGCCTGGGAGTGGGTAGGGCTGGGAGTGTGTAGGGCTGGGAGTGGGTAGGGCTGGTAGTGGGTAGACTGGGAGTGGGTAGGGCTGGGAGTGGGTAGGTCTGGGAGTGGGTAGTCTGGGAGTGGGTAGGTCTGTGAGTGTGTAGTCTGGGAGTGAGTAGGTCTGGGAGTGGGTAGGGCTGGGAGTGGGTAGGTCTGGGAGTGTTTAGGCCTGGGATTGGGTAGGTCTGGGAGTGGGTAGGTCTGGGAGTGGGTAGGCCTGGGAGTGGGTAGGTCTGGGAGTGGGTAGGTCTGGGAGTGGGTAGGTCTGGGCGTGGGTAGGTCTGGGAGTGGGTAGGGCTGGGAGTTCGTAGGTCTGGGAGTGGGTAGGGCTGGGCGTGGGTAGGTTTGGGAGTGTGTAGGTCTGGGTGTGGGTAGGTCTGGGAGTGGGTAGGTCTGGGAGTGGGTAGCTTGGGAGTGGGTAGCCTGGGAGTGGGTAGCCTGGGAGTGGGTAGGTCTGGGAGTGGGTAGGGCTGGGAGTGGGTAGCCTGGGAGTGGGTTGCCTGGGAGTGGGTAGGTCTGGGAGTTGGTAGGGCTGGGAGAGGGTAGCCTGGGAGTGGATAGCCTGGGAGTGGGTAGGGCTGGGAGTGGGTAGGGCTGGGAGTGGGTAGCCTGGGAGTGGGTTGCCTGGGAGTGGGTAGGTCTGGGAGTGGGTAGGTCTGGGAGTGGATAGCCTGGGAGTGGGTAGGGCTGGGAGTGGGTAGGGCTGGGAGTGGGTAGACTGGGAGTGGGTAGCCTGGGAGTGGGTAGGGCTGGGAGTGGGTAGCCTGGGAGTGGGTAGGTCAGGGAGTGGGTAGCCTGGGAGTGGGTAGGGCTGGGAGTGGGTAGCCTGGGAATGGGTAGGGCTGGGAATGGGTAGTCTGGGAGTCGGTAGGGCTGGGAGTGGGTAGCCTGGGAGTGGGTACGGCTGGGAGTGGGTAGGACTGGGAGTGTGTAGCTTGGGAGTGGGTAGGGCTGGGAGTGGGTAGTCTGGGAGTCCGAAGGGCTGGGAGTGGATAGGGCTGGGAGTGGGTAGCCTGGGAGGGGGTAGGGCTGGGAGTGGGTAGCCTGGGAGTGGGTAGGGCTGGGAGTGGGTAGGTCTGGGAGTGGGTAGCCTGGGAGTGGGTAGGTCTGGGAGTGGGTAGCCTGGGAGTGGGTAGGGCTGGGAGTGGGTCGGGCTGTGAGTGGGTAGGTCTGGGAGTGGGTAGCCTGGGAGTGGGTAGGGCTGGGAGTGGGTAGGGCTGGGAGTGGGTAGGGCTGGGAGTGGGTAGGTCTGGGAGTGGGTAGCCTGGGAGTGGGTAGGGCTGGGAGTGGGTAGGGCTGGGAGTGGGTAGGGCTGGGAGTGGGTAGGTCGGGGAGTGGGTAGCCTGGGAGTGGGTAGCTGGGAGTGGGTAGGGCTGGGAGTGGGTAGTCTGGGAGTCGGTAGGGCTGGGAGTGGGTAGCCTGGGAGTGGGTAGGGCTGGGAGTGTGTAGCCTGGGAGTGGGTAGGGCTGGGAGTGGGTAGTCTGGGAGTCGGTAGGGCTGGGAGTGTGTAGCCTGGGAGAGGGTAGGGCTGGGAGTGGGTAGGCGCGGGAGTGGGTAGGGCTGGGAGTGGGTAGCCTGGGAGTGGGTAGGGCTGGGAGTGTGTAGCCTGGGAGTGGGTAGGGTTGGGAGTGGGTAGGTCTGGGAGTTCGTAGGTCTGGGAGTGGGTAGGGCTGGGAGTGGGTAGGTCTGGGGGTGTGTAGGTCTGGGAGTGGGTAGGTCTGGGAGTGGGTAGGTCTGGGAGTGGGTAGCCTGGGAGTGGGTAGCCGGGGAGTGGGTAGGGATGGGAGTGGGTAGGGCTGGGAGTGGGTAGCCTGGGAGTGGGTAGGTCTGGGAGTGGGTAGGTCTGGGAGTGGGTAGGGCTGGGAGTGGGTATTGCTTGGAGTGGGTAGGGCTGGGAGTGGGTAGCCTGGGAGTGGGTAGGTCTGGGAGTGGGTAGAGCTGGGAGTGGGTAGGGCTGGTAGAGGGTAGGGCTGGGAGTGGGTCGCCTGGGAGTGGGTAGCCTGGGAGTGGGTAGCCTGGGAGTGGGTAGGGCTGGGAGAGGGTAGGGCTGGGAGTGGGTAGCCTGGGAGTGGGTAGCCTGGGAGTGGGTAGGTCTGGGAGTGCGTAGCCTGGGAGTGGGTAGCCTGGGAGTGGGTAGCCTGGGAGTGGGTAGGGCTGGGAGTGGGTAGGTCTGGGTGTGGGTAGCCTGGGAGTGGGCAGGGCTGGGAGTGGGTAGGGCTGGGAGTGGGTAGGGCTGGGAGTGGGTAGGTCTGGGAGTGGGTAGCCTGGGAGTGGGTAGCCTGGGAGTGGGTAGGGCTGGGACTTGGTAGGGCTGGGAGTGGGTAGCCTGGGAGTGGGTAGCCTGGGAGTGGGTAGCCTGGGAGTGGGTAGCCTGGGAGTGGGTAGGGCTGGGAGTGGGTAGCCTGGGAGTGGGTAGGTCTGGGAGTGGGTAGGTCTGGGAGTGGGTAGCCTGGGAGTGGGTAGGGCTGGGAGTGGGTAGGGCTGGGAGTTCGTAGGTCTGGGAGTGGGTAGGGCTGGAATTGGGTAGGTCTGGGAGTGTGTAGGTCTGGGAGTGGGTAGGGCTGGGAGTGGGTAGGTCTGGGAGTGGGTAGGTCTGGGAGTGGCTAGCCTGGGAGTGGTTAGCCTGGGAGTGGGTAGCCTGGGAGTGGGTAGGTCTGGGAGTGGGTAGTTCTGGGAAGGGGTAGCCTGGGAGTGGGTAGCCTGGGAGTGGGTAGGTCTGGGAGTGGGTAGGGCTGGGAGTGGGTAGCCTGGGAGTGGGTAGGTCTGGGAGTGGGTATGGCTGGTAGTGGGTAGCCTGGGAGTGGGTAGCCTGGGAGTGGGTAGGGCTGGGAGTGGGTAGCCTGGGAGTGGGTAGGGCTGGGAGTGGGTAGTCTGGGAGTCGGTAGGGCTGGGAGTGGGTAGCCTGGGATTGGGTAGGGCTGTGAGTGGTTAACCTGGGAGTGGGTAGGGCTGGGAGTGGGTAGTCTGGGAGTCGGTAGGGCTGGGAGTGGGTAGCCTGGGAATGCGTAGCCTGGGAGTGGTTAGGGCTGGGATTGGGTAGCCTGGGAGTGGGTAGGGCTGGGAGTGGGTAGCCTGGGAGTGGGTAGCCTGGGAGTGGGTAGGGCTGGGAGTGGGTAGGGCTGGGAGTGGGTAGGGCTGGGAGTGGGTAGCCTGGGAGTGGGTAGCCTGGGAGTGGGTAGCCTGGGAGTGGGTAGGGCTGGGAGTGGGTAGGGCTGGGAGTGCGTAGGGCTGGGAGTGGGTAGGGCTGGGAGTGGGTAGGTCTGGGAGTGGGTAGGTCTGGGAGTGGGTAGCCTGGGAGTGGGTAGCCTGGGATTGGGTAGGGCTGGGAGTGGGTAGGGCTGGCAGTGAGTAGGGCTGGGAGTCGGTAGGGCTGGGAGTGGGTAGCCTGGGAGTGGGTAGGTCTGGGAGTGTGTAGGTCTGGGAGTGGGTAGCCTGGGAGTGGGTAGGGCTGGGAGTGGGTAGGGCTGGGAGTGGGTAGCCTGGGAGTGTGTAGGGCTGGGAGTGGGTAGGGCTGGGAGTGGGTAGCCTGGGAGTGGATAGCCTGGGAGTGGGTAGGGCTGGGAGTGGGTAGGTCTGGGAGTGGGTAGCCTGGGAGTGGGCAGGGCTGGGAGTGGGTAGGGCTGGGAGTGGGTAGGGCTGGCAGTGGGTAGGGCTGGGAGTGGGTAGCCTGGGAGTGGGTAGCCTGGGAGTGGGTAGGGCTGGGAGTGGGTAGCCTGGGAGTGGGTAGGGCTGGGAGTGGGTAGGGCTGGGAATGGGTAGCCTGGGAGTGGGTAGGACTGGGAGTGGGTAGGTATGGGAGTGGTTAGGTCTGGGAGTGGGTAGGGCTGGGAGTGGGTAGGTCTGGGAGTGGGTAGGGCTGGGAGTGGGTAGCCTGGGAGTGGGTAGGTCTGGGAGTGGGTAGGGCTGGGAGTGGGTAGGTCTGGGAGTGGGTAGGTCTGGGAGTGTGTAGGGCTGGGAGTGGGTAGGTCTGGGAGTGGGTAGGGCTGGGAGTGGGTAGGTCTGGAAGTGGGTAGGTCTGGGAGTGGGTAGCCTGGGAGTGGGTAGGGCTGGGAGTGTGTAGGGCTGGGAGTTCGTAGTTCTGGGAGTGGGTAGGTCTGGGAGTGGGTAGGGCTGGGATTGGGTAGGTCTGGGAGTGGGTAGGTCTGGGAGTGGGTAGCCTGGGAGTGGGTAGCCTGGGAGTGGGTAGCTTTGGAGTGGGTAGGTCTGGGAGTGGGTAGTTCTGGGAGTGGGTAGCCTGGGAGTGGGTAGCCTGGGCTTGGGTAGTTCTGGGAGTGGGTAGGGCTGGGAGTGGGTAGCCTGGGAGTGGGTAGTGCTGGGATTGGGTAGGGCTGGGAGTGGGTTGCCTGGGAGTGGGTAGCCTGGGAGTGGGTAGGGCTGGGAGTGGGTTGCCTGGGAGTGGGTAGGTCAGGGAGTGGGTAGCCTGGGAGTGGGTAGGGCTGGGAGTGGGTAGCCTGGGAGTGGGTAGGGCTGGGATTGGGTAGTCTGGGAGTCGGTAGGACTGGGAGTGGGTAGCCTGGGAGTGGGTAGGGCTGGGAGTGGTTAGCCTGGGAGTGGGTAGGGCTGGCAGTGAGTAGGGCTGGGAGTCGGTAGGGCTGGGAGTGGGTAGCCTGGGAGTGGGTAGGTCTGGGAGTGGGTAGGGCTGGGAGTGGGTAGCCTGGGAGTGGGTAGCCTGGGAGTGGGTAGGTCTGGGATTGGGTAGCCTGGGAGTGGGTAGGGCTGGGAGTGGGTAGGGCTGGGAGTGGGTAGGGCTGGGAGTGGGTAGGGCTGGGAGTGGGTAGCCTGGGAGTGGGTAGGTCAGGGAGTGGGTAGCCTGGGAGTGGGTAGGGCTGGGAGTGGGTAGCCTGGGAGTGTGTAGCCTGGGAGTGGGTAGGGCTGGGAGTGGGTAGCCTGGGAGTGGGTAGGGCTGGGAGTTGGTAGGTCTGGGAGTGGGTAGGGCTGGGAGTGGCTAGCCTGGGAGTGGGTAAGGCTGGGTGTGGGTAGGGCTGGGAGTGGGTAGGGCTGGGAGTGGGTTGAGCTGGGAGTGGGTAGGTCTGGGAGTCGGTAGCCTAGGAGTGGGTAGGGCTGGCAGTGAGTAGGGCTGGGAGTCGGTAGAGCTGGGAGTGGGTAGCCTGGGAGTGGGTAGTCCTGGAGTGGTTAGCTGGGAGTGGGTAGGCTGGGAGTGGGTAGCCTGGGAGTGGGTAGGCTGGGAGTGGGTAGGCTGGGAGTGGGTAGGTCTGGAGTGGGTAGGCTGGGAGTGGGTAGGGCTGGGAGTGGGTAGCCTGGGAGTGGGTTAGCTGGAGTGGGTGGTAGGGCTTGGGAGTGGGTAGGCTGGGAGTGGTAGGTCCTGGGAGTGGGTAGCCTGGGAGTGGGTAGGAACCTGGGAGTGGGTAGGACTGGGAGTGGGTATAGCTGGGATGTGGGTAGCTCTGGGAGTGGGTAGAGCTGGGCCGTGGGGTATCCTGGGAGTGGGTAGGCCTGCGGAGTGGGTAAGCTGGAGTGGGTAGGCCTGGGAGTGGGTAGTCCTGGGAGTGGGAGGGTCGGGAGTGGGTAGGTCTGGGAGTGGGTAGGACTGGAGTGGGTAGCCTGGGACGTGGGTAGGCTGGGAAGTGGGTAGGTCCTGGGAGTGGGTAGCTGGGAGTGGGTAGCTGGGAGTGGGTAGCCTGGGAGTGGGTATAGTCTGGGAGTGGGTAGCCTGGAGTGGGTAGTCTGGGAGTGGGTAGGGCTGGGAGTGGGTAGGCCTGGGAGTGGGTAGCCTGGGAGTGGGTAGGTCTGGGAGTGGGTAGGGCTGGGAGTGGGTAGGCCTGGGAGTGGGTAGTCCTGGGAGTGGGTAGGTCTGGGAGTGTGTAGCCTGGGAGTGGGTAGG